>NW_026008141.1:0-3760 GCF_001458135.2 Marmota marmota marmota | reverse complement strand
AAAGCTAACTCTAATCCTAATACTAGCTCTAGCACTAGCCCTAACACTATCCTTAACACAAACACTAACCGGTTTGAAAAACTGTTGATCCTAGAAGTCCCAAACGTGGTTAGCCAAGGGGGCTAAGCTATCAGATGAATCCTATGAAGTATCAAGGAAATATGACCAAATAATTGAGGTGGTATTTCATTTCATCCATATTTCTCTGTTTTCTGCTAAAGTTCTCTCAGATAAAGTTGTTTTTTCCATCTCCATCTTAGGGCTACTTTCACAAGGAACAAACCAGAGAGTTCCACAGAGAACTGATTCAGTTTTTGAAATTTCAAGCAGATAGCACCAACCTGGTTTGATTTTAACCTCCATTTTCATTTACCTCTCTAGGTCAATAAGAAGTGAAACCTTAAAATACAGAGTGTCCCTGTTAGCAAAGCATTGAAATGAGAAGGTCCAAACCTGAGGAGCATATTAAGGCTAGGTAAAAGATGACTCCTTCCAAGTATCAAAGAAATTTGTACAAAACTTACTCTCACCCAAACACTATATCTAACCCTTGCCCTAACCCTAAACCTAACAATAACTGTAACCTGATTAGAGATCCATTGATCCTAGAAGTCCCACACTTGTAGAGCTTTGTGTGGCAAGCAAAATAATGAATCCTACTCAGTATCAAACAAATCTGACAAAATAATTATGGTTGGAATTTCAGTGCATGCATATTCCCTGCTCCTAAAGGGCTATCCATCAGCATAAGCCTTCACTCACAAGGAACATACCAGACTGTCCCCACAAGAATTGAGGGTGTGTGTGCAGTTTCAAGCAGTTAGCATAAACCCTGCTTGACTATCATATCTTTTTACATTTATATGTATAGGTCAAAATGAATTAAAATGAAAATACTAACTGTCCCAGACACCAAACAGTTGAACCAAAAAGCCTAAACCTGGGAAACAGAGTAAGGTTAGTTAAAGATGAATCCTGGATTATATCAAAGAAATTTGAATAAAGTAACTCTAACCCTAACACTACCTCTAAAGTGATCCCTAATCCTAACCCTAAACATTAACATAGCCCTATACCTAACCCTAAATTTAACCCTAATTTTAACTGTAACCATTGCCCAAACCCTAGCTCTAACTCTATCCATTACCATAACTTTAATCTTAATCCTAATACTAATCATATCCCTAAACCTAACATTTACTCTAGACCTACTCTAACCCTAACCGTCGACCTAGCCATAACCACAACACTTACCCTAACCCTAACCCTAACCCTAGGCCTAAACATAACCCTAACCCTAACCCTAATGCTAGTCCTAATCCTAACCATAAACGTAGTCCTAACCCTAGCTGTAATCCTATCTTTTACCCTAAACATAAGCCTAAACTAAATGCTAACAATAGGACTAAACCTAACTGTATAGCTATCCCTAAGGCTATTCAAAACCCTAAAACTGACCTGAACCCTAAATCTAACCTATCAATTACCCTAAACCTAATGCTAATTCGAGCCTTAACCCTAAACCTTAACCAAAATCAATCCCTAATCCTGACCCTGACCATAATAGGTGTATACCTAGCTCTAAACCTGACCTTTACCCTAAACCTGACCATTACCCTAAACCTGACCTTTATCCTAAACCTAACCCTTACAGTAGACCTATTCATAACCAAACCCTACAACTACTTTTAACAGTAATGCTAGACCTGACATTAGCCCTAGCCTTAATCCTCGTCCTAGCCCTAACACAAACCCTCATCCAAGCTATAAACCTAGCCTTAATCCTAATCCTCACCCTAACCGTAACCCAAGACCTAATCCTAACCATAACCCTAGCTCTAAACTTAACTCTAACTGTATCCATTACCCTAAACATAACCGTTATCTTAATGCTAACCCTATCACTATCCAATTATCAATTACCCTAAACCTAACCTGAACCCTAAACCTAACCCTATCTTTACCCTACCCCTAAACCTCACTCTAATTTGAACCGTAACCTTAAACTCAAAGTTAAACCAAACCCTAACACTGACCCTGGCCTTAAGATATCTCCTAGCTCTAAACCTGACTCTTACCCTATACCTAACCCTTACAATAGATCTAGCCATAAACCTTTCCCTAAAACGATCCCTAAATGTAAACCTAGACTTGACATTAGCCCTAGCCATAATTATAACCCTAACACAAACCCTAGCCCTTATCCTAGCACTAAACATAGCCTTAATTAAAACCCTATCCCAAACTTTAGGCCTAAACCTGACACTAACCCTAGCCCTAATCTTAGCCCTAATTTACCCCTATCCCTAACCCTAGTTCTAAGACTAACTCTAACTCTCACATTAGACCTTTCACTCATTCTAACCCTATCCATTACCGTAATCCTAATCCTTGTGCTAACCCTAGTCCTAACCCTTGCCCTATCCTTTGCCCTAGCACTAACCTTAGACAAAACCTAACTCTAAATCTAGCCCTAAACCAAAGACTAAGCCCAACCCTAACACTAGCCAAAACCATAACACTAGTCCTAAAACTAGCCCTAACCCTAGCCCTATCCCTAAAACAAAACCTAGCTATAGCTATAACCCTAAAACTTAACCTAATCCAAAGCCTAATCTTAAACCTAGTCCTCACTCTAGCCCAATATGAGTTGTAAGCTGAAACCTTAAATTAAACCTGTACCTGACACTGACACTAACACTACTAGTTCTATACATCACCCTAACCCAAAACCTAACCCTAACACTAACTCTAGCCCTAAAACCCTAAAACTATCCCTAAACATCACCCTAGTACTTACATTAGCCCTAACACTAACCTTATCCCTAAGTTAACCCAAAACCTAGTCCTATTCCTAGCTTTAAACCTAGCCCTACTCATAACCATAAACCTAGGCCTAAACCAATTTCTAACTCTATCCATTACCATAACCATAACCATAACCTTAATCCTAAACCTAGGCATGAACTTAAACCTACAACTAATCTTGACCCATTCATTATCCCGAACCTAACCTGAACCTAAACTTATCCCTATCATTACCCTAAACTTAAAACTAACACTAATTTGAGCCCTAACTTTAAACCTTAACCTATCTCAAACCCTAACCCTGACCTTGACACTAATAAAAACCCTAGCTCTAATCTTGAACATAACCCTACACCTAGCCCTTACCCTAGACGTAGCCATAATCCTAACCCTAAAACAAGCTTTAACCATAATTCTTGACCTAATTAGCCCTAGCCCTAATCCTAGTCCTAAATCTAAAACAAACCCTAGCCCTCATCCTAGTCCTAAACCTAGCTTTAATCATAACCCTAACCCTAACCCTACTCCTAACCCTAATTCTAATCCTCACCCTACCTCTATACCTAGCCATAATGTCATCCCTTACTCTAAACTTAACCCTAACCCTAACTGTAGGTTTAAGCCAAACAATAAACCTAGCCCGAATCCTAGCACTAATTTAGCCCTATCTCTAACCCTAACACTAACCCTAGCCCTAAGACTCACTCTAACTCTCGCCCTGTACCTATCCCTTGTTCTAACTCTATCCCTGAACGTAACCCTATCCCTAGGCCTAACCATTACCCCATCCTTAGTCCCAGCCCTAAACCTAGATCTAACCCTAACTCCAAATCTAACCCTAACCCTAAGCCTAAGCTTAACACTTACATTATCCCTAAACCTAACCCTAGGACTAAACCAAAACCAAGCAATAGTCCTAAACCTAAACATTAACTTAAAGCAAACCCTAAAA
>NW_026008140.1:0-3760 GCF_001458135.2 Marmota marmota marmota | reverse complement strand
CTAAAGGAAGTATCCACACAATAGAGTATCACAAATTTTAATTTATTCATTTCCTATAAAATAAACACTGTTTGTGGGAGAACACTCTTTCCTACAATTTAGACTAAGAGATTTAAATCCAAAAATACTTTTTTTCTTACATTTTTGGAGACTGAGTCCAAATGTTTTAAGCAGTTACTTTTCCACTGAGTTTCACCCAATGACTTCATGGAATTACTGGTCAGCTTGATATATCCAGGTTGAAGGAAAATTGCCCACCAAGGATGTAAATGAATTCCCTCAACTTAGGAAGATATTGCCATGGGAGAAACTACATGGCAAATGAGAGCAACATTTATATTTCTTCTGTTCTATTATGCATCTCAGTGGAAATCTCAAGTAAGTCATGACCAGAATCTCACATCCAAGGAGCCCAGATTCTTACATTGTTCATTTAATTAGAATCATCCTACACACATCATTGGAATTTTCTGTCCTCTATATTTCTGGAAACATTCCCTCAATTCAGGCCTGCTTGAACTTCACACTGCTCTGTGGCCTTCTCATTATTCAACTGCTTTTATGTGCATGCCACTCACATTTCCCTGCCCACAGCATTAAGTGTGGTCTAACTACACTGCATATATGACCATCAACCCTCTTTACATTGAGACTATCAAAGCCTCTTAAATTTCTAGAAACCATTCAGAATACTAATTCTTCCTACCTTTGCATCATTAGCATTTCCCTACTGGCACTGTTCTCTGGATGTTCTCCTCGCCAATCCCCATGGTTACTAAATATTGTCCCCTTTAACATTTGCTTCTATATCATTCTAGAGCCTTCTATTCTCTCTCCATTTCCCTCCCTCTGTCTCAAAACTTCCCTCCTATGTCAGTGTTCATATCTATCCTTAGAAAGGACACCAAACTGACACCTGTTATCTCCTCCAGCTTTACCACAAACTCAGTTATGCATGGAAATAAATAAACTGTTGAGACAATATGATGTGAAAGCAGCCCCTTCAAGTGTAGGAGCCAAGGGACTAGAAATGGAAAGGAAAAATTTTCAGGTCAAGAGTTTATTCTCCAGTGCCAAAGCTGATTCACTGTCTGAGGTAATCCTAGGAAGAGCAAAATCAATTTGTGTCTGGAATAATAAGGACAGTCAGAGAACATTCACCAAACAGTGTGAGTCCTAATAGAAAAAAAAAAAGATAAAAAAAGATAAAAGTCAAGAAAGGAAAATAACAGAAAGGAACACTGCATTCTTTTGATGAAGTTGTAATGGGATCGATCACTTGGGACCACAAAATTGATGTCCAATGGTTGTTGAAACCTTATTATTTGTGTGAAGAGATACTAGGCAGTATAATGTTTCTTGTTTCTTGGTAATTTACATTTTTTCATGACATTTTCTTTTACTTTGAGTAGATGAACTTCTGCCTAATTATATGCATCAAATCCCTAGTGTCTCCCCAAGTGGTGTTATGAAGTACTGGTTCAATAGAATTACTCCTCAATGATCTCAATATATACTGGGCCCAGAGGGACACATGTGTAATTGCAAATATTTGGAGACTGATTCAGGCCAAGGGAAGTTTCTCAGCCAGTCAGGGCACATTGTAGAAAACCTGTCTTCAAATAAAAAGGCCAAGAATAAGGACTTAAAGTAAGTGCTACAATTCCTGCTAAAGATACACAAGCTCCTGGGTACCGTCCTCAGATCCATATACAAATAACAATTTAAAAAGTTTAAAAAAAATAATTATTCACCAAAAAGTAAGCTTAAATATCAATAAAATTTAGAAGATAAAAATGTTATTACTTTTTATTTACACAGATTGTTACACATTATAACTATTTAATAAATCTATACATTTTTTTTTTAGAAAAGTCACATTCTGACATATCATTGTCTAAAACCCATGAGACACTTGATGGAACTGCACATAGCCAGAAACTGGTATGTAAATATGTCAAGTTAAAATTCTGGTTTATTCATCTTTTTCTTGCTTTGGAAGATAAATTACTCCAAGTGAAATTACTTTAAAGAATCCTCATTTGGGTATAAATATAAAATTTAATTTTTAAGTCTAAATGTATTTAAATGACCATGAATGAAAATAGCTTTAGAAATCATGGCAGCTTAAAGGTAAACTTTTGCATAGCCAATCAGAAATATTTAAAAATATTGTTTGCTTTTATCTGTGTAGCATTTTTAAATGATGCGGAATAAATTCCAGACTTAGGAATAACCAGTTGAAAGTATGAAGTGGTCATTGTACACATTCAAGTTAAGACATCATCATTTCCAATGGCTTAAAATTTTAGTTTTACATTGTCTCTCATTCATGCAGAGGTTAAAACTTTCATTTTCTCTTGACTCCAGTGTCTGTGTTGAGGCAGATAATGAGCCCAAATCAGACACAAAACTGCCAGTTAATAGAATCAAAATCAAAAGAATGAGTCCTTTGCTGTTAGGATACAAACAATAACTTCCTATTTCAATTCCTTTGATGTAAGAAATCAATAGAACCAATAAATATTTTTAATCCTACTATGTTAGTGGATATTAGAAAAAGAACATGGATGCAGTTATTGGGAAATTATGAAAATTTTGAAAGTGTCATCTTGTCTCCTTGTGTGTGTTAGTAGGCTAAAATTTTGCATGCATTTGGGTGGACCTTTTGTCCACTTTTACATATGTCCTTCTACTATGCAGATTTATCTTTGGAATATGTCTTGTGCTGGTTCATATCTCAACATCAAGTCTGCAACTGAGCATATCCTATGTACTAGTTTCACTCACCAGCATCTCTTTAAGGGAAGAGAACAGCCTGTGGCAACACTCTAAGCTTAAAAGAAAACATGTATCAACTATTAATAAAATGAATATAATTAATTATCTCTAAAACACTACAAACTGAAAACAAGGAGTATAAATAACAATGTACACTTGACTAAAAATACATGCATCGATGATAACAACATCTTTAGCAAATCAAAACTACTCTAAATGTACATGCTGAACTCCTCTGTTCATTGCACTTTGGCCACACCCATAAAAGCTGAGAGAACTTTTTCAAGTTGCACAGCAAAACTTACTCTCAGTACTTGTTTTGTACTTTGATATGTAGGTCTATCAAATGTAGAAACTGCCTGACACTTCCTGTGGTCCATGGAGGCTGGAGACAAGCCTGTAATTCAAAGATATCTTTTGGATTTCTGCAGTCAGAGACCTTGGAGGGTGCAATACTCCAAGTCTGTAAGGGTTTTCATTGCACGCTCTGGGAGCATGGCAGATATGGCATTCTTGCAGAATCTGTGACTTCTTCTGGTGAATGTTAGAAATTACCACTGGAACCAATTCTGCCCTACATTTCCTGGACTCTTCTGCCAATTGAATTCTCAAAAAGCGGTTCTCTCACACTATCATTATTCTCAAAGGACTCCTATGAAAGAGGCAGTACCCCTGTGGACCTGTACTCTACAAACTCTTCAGCAGGCATACACACATTTTTTGATCAGAGTTTTCAGCACATTCCTGCTAGTCCATTCCCAAGGCCCATAGAGTGTTAACATCCAACATACTTGGAGGTAAGCTGTCTACTGCATCTTACAGGTATAAACATGCAGTGGTTCCTGATCTCTCATACAGAGAGTCCATACAATAAGGCCCTTCTGAAATTGTTTTGACCTCAGGATTCTATTGAAATTGCTAAGGAGACCCTCCAAATATTTTGTGGTCAACAATGAGGCAACAATTCCAAATGCTCTCA
>NW_026008139.1:0-3760 GCF_001458135.2 Marmota marmota marmota | reverse complement strand
ATAATGTCAGGTCTACGGTCACATTAGAGATAGGGTTTGGTTTATGTTTATGGTTAGGTCTAATGTAAGCATTAGATTTAGTGTAAGGGTCAATTTTGCAGCTATGTGTATTATTAGGGTCAGTGTTTGGCTTAAGGTTTGGTTTAGATTAAGGTTTAGGTTTAGGGCTCGAATTAGCATTAGGGTTATAGTTAGGGTTAGGGTAATGAATAGGCTTAGAATTATGGTTCATGTTAGTTTTAGGGCAATGGATAGGTTTAGGGATTTCGATAGGGTTAGGGTTAAGCCTAGGGTTAGAATTAGGGTTAGGATTATGGTTAGCATAATGGATAGAATTAGAGCTAGCATTAGGGCTAAGGTTACTGTTAGTATTAGGGCTAGGGTTAGGGTAGTAGATATAATTAGAGCTATAATTAGGGCTATGGTTAATGTTTGATTAGGACTAGTGTTAGGTTATGGTTTAGGACAGGGCTATTGTTATGTTAAGGGTAAATGTCAGGCTTTGAAATAGGGTTAGGTCTAAAGTGAGGCTTAGGGTTAGGGATAGGGTTAGGTTTAGGTTTACACTTAGGGCTATGTTCAGGCCTAAATTAGGGCTAGGTCTTGTTAGTTTAGGCATAGGGTTAGGGCCATGGGTAATGTAAGAGCTATGGTTATTATTACGGCTAATTTTAAGGATAGGGTTATTGCTAGTTCTAGTGTTAGGATTAGGTTTTGGTTTAGGGTGAGCTTTGGAGCTAGGATTATGTTCGGGTCAGGGCCAGTGTTCATGTTAGAGGTAGTGTTGGTTTTAGTGCCAGAATTAGGTTTAGGGTTAGGTCTAGAGGTAGGATTAGTGTTTGGCTTAGGCTAAGGGTTATTGTTAGGGCTAGGGCTAGGTTGTTGTTAAGGTCTAGGTCTAGAGATATGGCTAGATTTAGGATTAGATTTAAGTATAAGGCTATTGTTAGGTTTAGGTTTAAGTATACAATTACCAGTAGGGCTAATGTTAGGGTTCAGTTTCGGGTTAGGGTCAGATTTATACCTGTGGTTAGTGTTAGTGTCAGAATATGTGTAAGGGTTAGGGTTTGTGTTTGGGTTAGCGTTAGAGCTAGAATGAAGGTTAGGGTTAGGATTAGTAATAGGTTTAGGGATTGGGTTAGGCTCTGGATTAGGGTTAGGAGTAGAGTTAGCATTATATTTAGGCTTTAGCTTAAGGTAATGGATAGGGTAAATGCTAGGGTTACATCTATGGTTATGGTATGAATTAGGGCTAGTTTTAGGGTTAGAGTTAGAACTAGAGTTAGCGCTCAGCTTTGGGCCAGGATTTGGGTTAGGTTGCAGCTAGTATTAGGCCTACAACTAATGTATAAACCAGGGTTATGATTAGCGCTACTTTTTGGGCAAGTGTTATGGCTAGATCAAGCATTAGGGTTAGGGTTACCTTACCGTTAGCATGATGTTTAGTGCTAGGGTTAGTGTTAGGATCTTGGTCAGTGTTTGGGTTAGGGTTAAAACCAGAATTACCACTAGAGTTAGTTCTACGGGTAGGGTTATATTTTGTGTTAGGTTAAGGTTTATCATTAGGGCTAGGGTTAGGTTTCTGTTTATCTCTAGGGCTAGTGATATGGCTCGATTTAGGATTAGGTTTAGGTCTATGGTTAGTGTTATGGCTAGGTTTACGTATAGGTTTATTGCTAGTGCTAGTGTTAGGATTCAGTTTATGGTTAGGGTCATGTTTAGACATATGATTACCTTTAGGGTCAGAATAAGTGTCAGGGTTAGGTTTAGTGTTTGGATTATGGTTAGAGCTGAAATGAGGGCTAGGATTAGGACTAGTTATAGGGTGATTATTTGGGTTAGGGTAAGGATTAGGGTTAGGTCTAGGGTAGGCATTACAGTTAGGAATAGCTTAGGGTAATGGATAGGATTATGAAAAAATAAATAAGATCAAAAGACCCTTAGCCATGCTAACAAAGAGAAGAAGTGAGAGAATTCAAATTACTAACATATGGGATGAAAAAGACAATATGCTACAGAAATACAGAAGACAATTAGAAGTTATTTTGAAAACCTATATTCCAATAAAATAGAAGATAGTGAATACATCAATAAATTTCTTAAGTCATATGATTTGCCCAGACTGAGTCAGGAGGATACTCACAACTTAAACAGACCTATAACAATGGATGAAATAGAAGAATCAATCAAAAGACTACCAACCAAGAAAAGCCCAGGACCAGATGGGTATACAGCGGAGTTTTACAAAACCTTTAAAGAAGAATTATTACCAATACTTTTCAAGTTATTTCGGGAAATAGAAAAAGAGGGAGCTCTGCCAAATTCATTCTATGAGGCCAACATCACCCTGATTCCAAAACCAGACAAAGACACCTCAAAGAAAGAAAACTATAGACCAATATCTCTGATGAACCTAGATGCAAAAATCCTCAATAAAATTCTGGAGAATTGGATACAAAAACACATCAAAAACATGTGCACCATGATCAAGTAGGATTCATACCTGGGATGCAAGGATGGTTCAATATACGGATATCAATAAATGTTATACACCACATCAATAGACTTAAACGTAAGAACCACATGATCATCTTGATAGACACAGAAAAAGCATTCAACAAAGTACAGCATCCCTTTATGTTCAAAACATTAGAAAAACTAGGGATAATAGGAACTTACCTCAACATAGTAAAAGCTATCGATGCTAAGCCTCAGGCTACCAACATTCTGAATGGAGAAAAATTGAAGGCATTCCCTCTAAAATCTGGAACAAGACAGGGATGCCCTCTATCACCACTTCTATTCAATATAGTTCTCGAAACACTGGCCAGAGCAATTAGACAGACGAAAGAAATTAAAGGCATAAAAATAGGAAAAGAAGAACTTAAATTATCACTATTTGCAGATGACATGATTCTACACCTAGAAGACCCAAAAGGGTCTAAAAAACAACTACTAGAACTAATAAATGAATTCAGCAAAGTGGCAGGATATAAAATCAACACGCATAAATCAAAGGCATTTCTGTATATCAGCGACAAAACTTCTGAAATGGAAATGAGGAAAAACACTCCATTCACAATATCCTCAAAAAAAAATAAAATACTTGGGAATCAACCTAACAAAAGAGGTGAAAGATCTATACAATGAAAACTACAGAACCTAAAAAAGAGAAGTAGAAGAAGATCTTAGAAGATGGAAAAATATACCCTGTTCATGGAGAGGCAGAACTAACATTATCAAAATGGCGATATTACCAAAAGTTTTTATAGGTTTAATGCAATGCCAATCAAACTCCCAACGGCATTTCTTGTAGAAATAGATAAAGTAATCATGAAATTCATATGGAAAAATAAGAGACCCAGAATAGCAAAAGCAATTCTAAGCAGGAAGTGTGAATTAGGCAGTATAACGATACCAAATTTCAAACTATATTACAGAGCAATAGTAACAAAAATAGCATGGTTCTGGTACCAAAACAGGCGGGTGGACAAATGGTACAGAATAGAGGACACAGAGACTAATCCACAAAGCTACAACTATCTTATATTTGATAAAGGAGCTAAAAGCATGCAATGGAGGGAGGATAGCATCTTCAACAAATGGTGTTGGGAAAACTGGAAATTCATATGCAACAAAATGAAACTGAATCCCCTCCTCTCGCCATGCACAAAAGTTAACTCAAAGTGGATCAAGGAGCTAGATATCAAATCAGAGACTCTGTGTCTGATAGAAGAAAAAGTTGGCTCTGATCTACATA
>NW_026008138.1:0-3762 GCF_001458135.2 Marmota marmota marmota | reverse complement strand
AAACCTAGCCCTAACCCTAGGCCTAACCCTAACACTAACCCTAGCCCTAATCCCATCACTTCTCTCTACCCAATCTAATGTGATACACTTCTTTTTTTCCCTCACATCATCATAACTCTATTCTGTATATTGATGAGGGTCTCCGTCCATCTTCCGTGCAATTCCCCTTCTCTCTCCCTTTCCCTCCCACCTCTCTTCCTTATTTAGTGATAATCTTCTTCTCATGCTCTTCCTCCCTACCCCATTTTGAGTCACCCCCTCATATCAGAGAAGATATTTGGCATTTGTTTTTAGGGATTGGCTAACTTCACGTAGCATCATCTGCGCTAATGCCATCCATTTCCCTGCAAATGCCATGATCTTGTTATTTTTCAGTGCTGAGTAATATTCCATTGTGTATATATGCCACATTTTTTCTCCATTCATCCATTGAAGGGCATCTAGGTTGGTTCCACAGTCTAGCTATTGTGAATTGTGCTGCTATAAACATTGATGTGGCTGTGTCCCTGTAGTATGCTGTTTTTAGGTCTTTTGGGTATAGTCTGAGAAGAGGAATAGCTGGGTCAAATGGTGGTTCCATTCCCAGCTTTCAAACGAATATCCATACTGCTTTCCAAATTGGCTGCACCAATTTGCAGTCCCACCAGCAATGTATGAGTGTACCTTTTTCCCCTGAATCCTCGCCAGCTCTTGTTGTTGTTTGACTTCATAATGGCTGCCATTCTTACTGGAGTGAGATGGTATCTTAGTTTTAATTTGCATTTCTCTGATTGCTAGAGATGGTGAGCATTTTTTTGTGTATTTGTTGATTGATTGTATATATTCTTCTAAGAAGTGTCTGATCAGGTCCTTGGCCCATTTGTTGATTGGGTTATTTGTTTTTTTGTTATTTAACTTTTGTGTTTTTTGTATGCCCTAGAGAATAGAGCTCTATCAGTTGTGTGAGGGGTAAAAATTTGTTCCCAGGATGTAGGCTCCCTATTCACCTCACAAATTATTTCTCTTGCTGAGAAAAAACTTTTTAGTTTGAATTCGTCCCATTTGCTGATTCTTCATTTTAACTCTTGTGCTATAGGTGTCTTATTAAGGAATTTGGGGCCTGACCCCACGTGATGGAGATTAGGGCCAACTTTTTCTTCTATTAGACGCAGAGTCTCTGGCTTGATTCCTAGCTCCTTGATCCATTTTGAGTTAACTTTTGTGCATGGTGAGAGAAAGGGATTCAATTTCATTTTGTTGCATATGGATTTCCAGTTTTCCCAGCATCATTTGTTGAAGATGCTATCCTTTCTCCATTGCTTGCTTTTAGCACCTTTGTCTAATATAAGGTAGTTGTAATTTTGTGGGTTGGTCTCTGTGTCCTCTATTCTGTACCATTGGTCTACCAGTCTGTTTTGGTGCCAATACCATGCTGTTTTTGTTACTATTGCTCTGTAGTATAGTTTAAGGTCTGATATAGCGATACCATCTGTTTCACTCTTCCTGCTTAGAATTGCTTTTGCTATTCTGGGTCTCTTATTTTTCCAAATGAATTTCATAATTGCTTTTTTTATTTCTGTGAGGAATGCACATTTTTTATTTTAATTAAAGACAGGGTCCTGCTGAGTTGCTTAGGCCCTCAATAATTTGCTGATCCTGGCTTTATACTTGTGATCTTCCTGTCTCAGCTTCAAGAGCCAATCTTTTTTTTTAGTTGTAGACAGACACAATACCTTTATTTTATGTATTTATTTTTATGTTTTGTTGTTTTTGTTGTTCTTCTTCTCCACTTACAAACACATCCTACATCTTCCCTACAGATACCCAACTCACCTCTTGAATTCACAAACACTTTTCTACTGTTCAATTTCTTTTTCTTTTTCTCTTAAAAAACTATATATTTAAATGGATACTTATACATATTCATATATCCTTATTTTTTACCATTTCTACCATTTTATTTGAGGGCAGTTATGTCTTATCCATCAATGAATGAATACACTTTTTTTTCAAGAGCATGGAAGACCCTCTAAAATCAACCACATCTTAGTTCACAAAGCAACTCTTAGCAAATACAAAAAAAAAGATGATATCTTGTATTCTATCAGATCATAATGGAATAAAGTTACAAATTAATGATAAAATAAATAATAGAAGCTATTCTCATACCTGGAGACTAAATAATACATTATTGAATTACCAATGGATAGCTGAAAAACCAAGGATTAAATTTAAATTAAAAAATATTTAAAGGTAAATGAGAATAGTCAGACAATATGTCAAAATTTCTGGAACACTATGAAGGCATTTCTAAGAGGAAAGTTCATTACATTGAGCTCATTTATTAAAAGAACAACAATTTAAAAAATCACCCAATAACCTAATTTAATATCCCAAAACCCTAGGAAAAAAAAGAGAACAAATCAGTAACAAAAGCAGTGGAAGACAGAAAATAATATAAATCAGAGCTGAAGTTGATGAGACTGTAAAAATGTTAATGAAACAAAAAGTTGATTCTTTGAAAAAAGGAAACAACATTGAAAAACCCTTAGCCAAGCTAATGAAGAAAAAGAAAGAGAAAACCCAAATTACTAAAATTCATGATGAAAAAGGAAATATCACCAGGACTCCACTGAAATATAGATGTTAATAAGAAGCTACTTTGAAAATCTATACTGCAATAAAATAGAAAATCATGAAGAAATTGACAAATTTCTAGAGATATATGACCTGCCCAAATTAAATCAAGGGGATATAGAAAATTTAAACAGATAAATTTCAAAAAATGAAATTGAAGATGCCCTCAGAAGCCTACAAACAAAGAAAAGCCCAGGACAAGACGGATTCTCAGCTAAATTACACAAGACTTTCAAAGAAGAATTTACACCAATATTCCTCAAAATATTCATGAAGTAGAAAGGGAGAAAACCCTTCCAAACTCATTCTATGAAGCTAGTATCACTCTGAAACCAAGACCAAACAAAGACACACACCAAGAAAGAAAATTTCAGACCAATATCTCTGATGAACATTGATGCAAAAATTCTAAATAAAATACTGGCAAAATACATACAAAAACATATCAAAAAGATACTATATCATGATCGATGGGATTAATTTCAGGGATGCAATGTTGGTTCAGCATATGGAAATCATTAAACATAATTCACCATATCAGTAGACTTAAGAAAAGAATCTCATGGATATCTCAATATATGCAGAAAAAAGCATTTGAACAAAATTCAGCATTCACTAATGCTTAAAACACTAGAAAAGATACCTCCTGGGCTACCACTCCCTTCCTGTCCAGCACTCCACCTTGGCCCTTCTGCTCACCCCCTGTTCATTTCACCAATATCTGTCAGTCACATATGAAGGATGGGGGAAAATGAACAAGATACTAGAGCAGAATGCAGGAGAACAAAGGAAAATTTAGATGCATAAAAGGGACAGGACTTCCTCATCCCACCTCACAGATTCCGACTTTGGGTTCCCATCTTCCACCCTGGAGAAATATGTTTTACTATCCTTTAATAAAGCTTCTTACTTTCTACTCTATGCTTGCCTCAGCATGCTTCTCTGGTGTTATACTTCAACATTTGTGGAAGCAGAACTCAAGGTAACTGGTAACTGGCAGTATCAGAATGACATTCATCAAGAACACAAATACCAAATATTCTGGTGAACATCTGGGGAAAAAAGAACTCACACACTGTCAGTAGTAAAGTGAAATGGTATAGTCACAGAGGTTCCACAAAAAAAAAAAAAAAAAAAAAAAAAAAA
>NW_026008137.1:0-3763 GCF_001458135.2 Marmota marmota marmota | reverse complement strand
GACTTTTTAAATATATATATATATATATATATATATATATATATATATATATATATATTAGACTCAATGTACTTTAATAATATGTTCAAGAATGTCAGGGTGTATATACTAATAATAGGTATTTTTAACATGTATGGAGTGGAGATGACACATTAATTTCTTATAGTAATATTTCTATGTATTCTGAAATTAAATGCAAAAACTATAGAAAAATTATAATTTGAGAACTTGGTGTCAATTTTCACTTTCTCCTCCTTATACATTATTCTTCCATACACTTTTTTTCTGGGATTTTATGTGTTTGTTTTTCAGTCTCATTTTTTTGTTTTTAGTCTTTTTGGTTGTAAGTATTCAGATTCTAGTATAGCTTTGAACAATTTTCCAGAAATGTTTCTTCCAATAACTTCATAAATAAGAAAAATTTGTAAATACTCCATCAATATAGTAGAAATAACATAGGTAACTTGTAATGAAGATTGGATGCAGTGTGTATAAAGTTCCAATATATAGCCTCCAATAAAGCAGGGATTCAAAAAATAGTCACTACCTCAATTATTAAAAGAAAGCAATAGCTGTGGGAAATGGATGTGGAGTTTTACATAAGCAACTTTGTAGCAAGTTATAAATTAAGATGGTTTCCATACATGGATCCTGACGTAAATATTTGTGGTTTGGTAGGCTGCCACACACACTCTTTCAAGATGAAGATTTCCTTCCATTCACAGAAGACTTCTAAGACATTTACACACCCGTATCATCTCAGGAGCTCTGGATGGAAGTATCCCTCTGGGGTTCTCAGTGGTGCTTTCATTTCCTCTGAAGAGTCTAAGCTTTAAATATTTAAGTGCAGTTTAAGGATTTAAAATTTGAAGAAGAGAGAATTTTTTATTTTTTAATGATGTATACCACTTAGTTTACTTTCCATTTGCATTAGTGCTTGTTGTAGATTCCCTAATCAGTAATTATTTCAGGATCTTTTCTCAGGTGCTTTATGAAAGTAATTTCCAAGAGATCTCTAGAGCTTACTTGATCCTCCTGTGGGGTCACAAAGTCTGTGCATCAGGATAAATAATTTTGTTTTGTAAGGGTGATTCTCAGCAGATACATCTGATGGAGGTAATATTTTTTTAATTCCATATTTTGCTTGTAGTCCAAAGGTTCTCATCTTGTGGAACTCTTGGAGGTTGGTTTATCATGGGATGGAACCTACACCTGGGGTTCTTTAGTCATCTACTCCCTCGTTTAGTTAGCACCTATTTCGTGCTAACACTAAATCTCAATGATATGCCTCTACCTCCTATTTGAATGGGAAGAACAAACAGAAAATGTGAACTTTTTCAAAACAAATTTAAAGAGAAATTTGCACAGTGTTTATAGGAAAAGCATCTAATCAAAACTGGAAAATGTTGAGGGAAGATTTGTATGAAATTCTTCATAGAATTTACCCCTCACCTACCTATTGAATAGAGTTACCTGGCAGGGATTATCTTGAGACAATGGGCACAATAAAAATTTGATATACCTTAAAAATGATATATAAATGGGATAGCTTTGATAAAAGTAGTGCATTGGTAAGCCAAGATTAGATTGGTAATAATTTTATATTCCATGTAAAATATATATACTTTATTTTGTTGTGAATGATGAGAAATCACATTGCAAAATTTAGAGATGTTTGATATGAATTTGACTTTCTCATTCCTACCCCTAAATATCTGCTAATTCTATTAAAATCCAGGCAAATGTTTTGGGGAAAGTTCTTAATTTATCTCATTTGAAGTTGTTAATGAAATAATATCTTTTCTCTTTTAGAGATTTTTATAATTTAAAAATATACCTGGAGGCATGTCTTGGGTCCATGAACAATTTATATTGGTAGGGGATAAAGACACCATAATAGAAAAGCAGGATTATTATTTGAGACAGGCAATCACTTCTTTCATCCCTCAAATAGAACCATCCTATCCCCTACTGTGCCTTCTTCTGCCCTCTTTTGACCTCTACGAAAAATTACTGAGTCTTCAACTGATATCAGAAGATGCTATTTTGTCTATGAGGCAATACCTGACTTCATCTTAGGTCAAGCCACATCACAACAGGTATTTGGTTTATGGTGAGTCAGTGCTGGGATTATGTGACAGCTAGCTTCTCCAGGTGATACTTCTTCATAGCAGTCTTCTACATTGAGTATTCAGCCCCAGGAAGAAGCCAGTCTCCCTACCCAGAGCTCTCCAAGGGTGAAAGTAGAACCAAATTTGTACTTAGCCCAGGTATATTTTGTTTGGGTTTTCATATTTAGATCTTCATTACTTCCTATTCTTTTTTGGTACCAGGGATTGAACTCAGAGGTTCTTAATCACTAAGCTACATACCTAACCCTACTTTTTATGTTTTTATTTTGACACAGGGGCTTACTGAGTTGCTTAGGACGTCACTAAATTGCTGAGGCTGGCTTTGAACATGCACTCCTCCTGCCTCAGCCTCCCCAGTCTCTGGAATTACAGGCATGGCTCATCACACCTGGTTACTTCCTATTATTTATTAAATTAAAATGTACTCAGATTTGTACAAAATACTGTTTTCCACTGAACTTAGTTACAAATAAACTTCAAATGTTACTTGTAAAAACAATTTTCTTTTATAATATAGTTAATTTTGATTATTTCCTATTTTGTGTTTATTAACTGTGCATATGCCTGGAGATACAGCAGATTATATTGCACAGGAATAACCAAGAGTTGAATTATTCCTTTTAAGGACAACAGAATAAACTGATGATAGGGGTGCCAGTGTCGTCAGACAGTGGTGGCTCTTCTATAAAGACCAGAACTGAAGGTAGTTGTCAACAGAGCTGAGCATGTTTTCAGACAACACAGTGATGGGGCCCCAAAATGTATTATAGGTAATAGCATTTTACAATAGCCCAGTCTCAGCGGCTATTGTAACAACCAGCATGATATAAACATCCAAGATGTGAGACCTACAAGAGTTATGGAAATGGTTAGTTCAGCACAAAGTCTTTAGCAGCAAGAGAGATAAACAGGCATTCAGATATTGCCTAAAATGTGTAAATAGTAAAAGGCGAGAATGGAGCTGTGAGAGCAAAGATGTGTTCTGCAGGACTGTAGACCATTGCTGTTGGTAAAGATGGAGCCTGGAGCGCTTCTCTTCCAGGAGCTCAGGTCCATGAAGCACTGAATGGCAATGGTGCTCAACCGTCACCTCCAATCCCTGTGAATGGCGCAAACTTTGAATGGCACACCTCCAATCCCTGAATTGGCACGAACTCTCAGCCAATGAAGAAGTAACAGCCCACTCGCCTTACTCCTCCTCATCCTGCGTTAAGCCCATAAATATCAACACCCTATTTGTGCTTTCACTCTCTCTCCCCTTCTCTTCTGCGACTGGCTGCTAAGGTCCTGCTAATAAAATCTTGGACAGGTAAACGGTTGTTTTGGCTTGTTGAGTTTATGGAGCTTTCCCACCATTCCTACAATTTCCAAATCTGGGAAGTCACCCACATCAACAAAATTAATGAAAAAGAATATTGCAATAGTGGAATATTGGGCAGGGAGAAATTAGTGTTACTATTAATGACCAAGAGAATGCAGAAGTGGTGTTTGCTATAGTATTTTTGTTTAATTTGCTTCTTTGGCCCCTGAAACTACTGAAAGGACTCTGCTCAGTAAAATGCAGAGTACGGAAAGGTCAGAAAGGTGCATTTGGTCCATGTTTAGTCAGTTTTTTTTTTTTTTTTTTTTTT
>NW_026008136.1:0-3763 GCF_001458135.2 Marmota marmota marmota | reverse complement strand
AATCTGTTAAAATATACCCTATTGTCATGAATACATAAAAAGAACAAAAATGGATTAAACATAAAACATCTAGTCATTATATATATATATATATATATATATATATATATATATATTCTGTTAAAATATACCCTATTGTCATGAATACATAAAAAGAACAAAAATGGATTAAACATAAAGCAAACATCTAGTCTCAGGTTACTTTGGTAGCATGCACACTCCTTGGGACTTTTATAATATTAGCACTGTTTTGAATCACATGTTACTAAAAATACTATTCAATTATCAAAATCTTTGTTTGAATTCTCTGTTATTGTTTTGTTCCACAGATGGGGACTCAAAGCTCAGAGAGATAAAATCCACCTCATATGACCAGATTGAAGTTTCAAAGAAGCCAGTCTCATGTAGCTGAGCACAGCTCTTAACTAATTGGTCTCAAGCAATGCTGCTTTTGACTCCTGGGAGGGAACATTTGGCAGTCTTTTAATCTATTTTGTTGTCACAATCAAGGGAAGAATGTTAATAGGATTGAGTGGTTATAAAGTAGTGATTATGCTGAACCAAGGAACTAATGGAACTAGATGGGACTGAAGATAGAAACGAGGGCTAGCTAAATGATGCTGCCAACTCTGAATAAAACGTGTACTATACCAACCATAGCTTGCATTTTCTTTCAACTTCTGGGATCCTGAACTGTTTTCCCAGGTTTGAGCCTCAAACTCACCTTGACAATTGCAAGAGGGTAAGGACATTCCAGAGGTAAGAGATATATCAATCCCAGCAGACAGGAATGTCCTATGGACACCAAGTATCACTTGGTGCCAAGGTTCTATTAGCATTGATCCTTGTCTATGGTTGCGCTATGGTTGATGGGTTCCCTGTGATCATAGAGAAGACTTCTGGTTACCCTTTGTTGAACATGGACCTGGCAGAGCTCAATGTGAACTGAGCAGCTGAGCCTGAGGAGCAGAGTACAGACGCCAGCCTGTGGCCAAGAACAAAAATATCAGTGGCAGTGTAGATGAGATGGATTAAACAGCCTGAGAATCTGCTCATGAAGCCCCTGTAGATAAAAGATTCTTAAAGCATTGCATGCAAAAACTTATGCAACTGTATGAGAGACTGACAAGATGTGAGATTTGAAGACAAGGAAAAAGTCTTGGAAGCCAGAGTACTGTCACTGGAGAAGAATCTCTGTAACTTGAAAATGCTCCTCAGTATCTCCCATAGTTCTGATGGATTCCAAGGAGGAGGAAGAAGAAGATTAACATCTGCAATTCCACCCAGTAGCAGCCAATGGCTCTGATGGGAAGCCATCAGCATCTCCAACTCAGGGGAAAAAGTTCACCATGTACCACTGGTCATGTGGAGTTGGTGGACTTGGAAAAATAATTTGGCCAGAGACCAAGAGAGCCTCTGGCCAGATTGTTGTTATGACTGTGAGATTTAGGGGTGCCAAAAGTTGAAAGGGGCAAGACATCCCATATAGTACATTTATTACTTCTGTACAAACTTTACCTCAAATGTCCTAAGAGTTAAGAGGGGTCAAAAGTGAGCCCAGATGTGCTAGAAGATGGCAGGGACCAAGAAAGCTCAAGTATATTAGAAGTCATCAAAGGCAAGAGATATTTGATCATGTTAGGGCCTATTAATTATGTAAGTAAATGAGAAACAAGCTTATACCTTGCAGGTAAAATACCTATACTTTCCAGTTTTTAGTACACCGATGACTCCAGCCATGAACAACTTCCTTTGTGGATGGCAGTGGTTTTGGAACCAGAGACAGCTTGTTTGTTTTGGTATATGTACAAAACAACATAGCCAGTGAACTGAGCTGAAGCATTTTACATATTGATATGTAGTGAATATTGTGCTATGTACTAGACTCAAGATTTGTGGCCAGAACTCTGAGCTAAGCCACCAGAAAAGGTGACTAAAGGGCATATTACTGGACATGTCCCCCTGACTGGCTCAGGGAATAATGAAGCAAATTCCTTGAGCAGGGTGCACTATTTAGTATGGGTACCTCCAACCTACCTGGTGGCTTAATTGCACCACTGCTTACAACATGGAGGTGAGAAAACTATGCATAATGTGTCTAAATAATGGGCTTTGCTTTCAAATGGGATTCATTAGTAAGGAACTTCCAACCCATGTGGTTTGCTACTCAGAAATATCCACAACACCTAACCTTGGAGCCATGGATGGTCAAATACTGCATGGATGTGTCCCTTTGACATAATGTCAGGTTGACTGCATTGGCAGTCAACTGAGGTAAGACAAGGTCAATTTGCTTTGATAGCTGTGGATAGAGCTACAGGTTTTTGTCAGTGATCAAGTGAATCAGTGTATGACAATTTGTGTCCTAACAGTTTGAAAGTCTTGTATGGCCAGGCCATTACAATAGAATGTGATCAAGGTACTCATTTTTCAGGTCTAGATGTGTAGCAATGGGCACAGAGTGAATGGAGGATGCACATCCCATACAACCTGCAGGCTTCAAGCATCATAGAAAGATATAACAATGGCCAGTTTAAGCAAGGACTGAAGTATGTAGTCAATCCACCTTCAATGAATGGGTGTGTATAGAATCTCTGGGCAATTGAGAGTGCTGAGTGAGCATTGCCAATGAGGGAAACAGTTCCTGTGCAGGCTTTTCTACATGGCACACTGTCATCAATACAGATCCTGGTGACTACAAGAGATGTTGTACTTTAGCCTGCTTTGGGGAGGCAAGGAGATAAGCCTGCTTTTTGCCTGTTGCCACTGGATTAAATTGGGGACAAATTGTGGACTGGACATGGCCCTGGACAATAAAGGCCTCCAATTTTCCCCTGTTAGCCCCTTGGGGAAAAGGATTAGAGTGTGATCTCATTGTGACACCATGGGTGACTATCAAATGACTCTTCTTGGTACATATAATTTGGCTGAGTACTGCAGATTAAACTCAGATTTTAAAGGACACTTTTATTATTTGCCATTGGTCAGGTATAAGTTCCCCAATGCTGGTGAACACTGAGCCTGTTGAAGTTCAGGACCAAGCTGTACAAACATGGTGTCACTGCCCAGGGAAGCCACCTGTCACAGCCACAGTGCTCTCCTGGGACTCAAACCTGGAACGCATTCTCCTGGATGGATGTGAATTACCTCACTAAAACCTGTAATTACATTGTTCTTTGGTCTGTAGGTCTGTTCTCACATACACCATTGTGAACTGGCACACTCTAAACCCAGAGCAGCAAATGCATTGAAGTGCCTGTGATTTCTGCTCCCAGATTCCCGTTGTGAACCTAGATTATATCCCTGGGCAATTGGACATGGATTGGAAAGACTTTTATTGGTATCTCATTATGAGATAACACTTGTAATGTTTTTTTACGAATCCTAGGTAATAGGACTTGTTTTTTGATTACCTTTTGTTGCAGGTCATATTGGTATTGTAGCCTGTGGATATATGGCTCTGCATCCTCACTAAGGGATCATTAAGGAAGACTTCAGATGCATGGCTTCTATGCTGAGAAATCCTACAGGGGTGAACTCTAATGAAGTTCCAAAATGGCTATATTTAGGCTCTTTTCTGAGGCTTCCAGAAGGTTATGTTTTCACTTTATCTTCTAGGTCATGAACACCATGATTCAGTGTATGCCTTCAAGAACATAAACATTTGCTTGTGAGCATGTAACCATTAATGTTAACTGTTGGCATATGTCTTCTTTGTCTAAGCTGCATATAAAAAAAGCCCTATGGAAATGGCTGGTGCGGG
>NW_026008135.1:0-3763 GCF_001458135.2 Marmota marmota marmota | reverse complement strand
TTCACATTCCAAACTCCAAAATTTACCTGTTCCTTAGTTTTAAAAAAGTCTTACACAATTTTTCCAGAGGTACCAAAATCTCTTGGAGTACTCAGAAATATCCTTATCTGAGTCTTTCCTTTTAGGGAGCAGTTTGAATTATAGGTATGCAGCCTTTAAGGCAAGTAGATAAAAGGACCTTTTCATCAATACCTTGTATCTAAAATGCACTTCATTTAATTCCTTTTATTAGATACTGTGAATAAACCTACAGTAAAAATGGAAATAAAGTAATGTCTTTAACAAAAATGTCCCAATTTCTTTAGATATATATACAGAATTATAATTACTGGGTTATAGGGCATTTTTTAAACCAAGAATTGTTATTTATTTTTATTTATTTAGGCACTTATCCACTGTGTTACATCCCTATTTTTTTTAATGAGACAGGATATCACTGAGTCACTTAAGCCATTGCCAAGTTTCTGAGGCTGGTTTTGCATTTAAGTTCCTCCTGTTTCATCCTCCAGAGCCACTGAGAGTACAGACATTCACAATAATACCGTGCTTTAAAAATATATATATATATATTAGTGGATTATATGGCATTTTTATTTTGAGCTCTTAAGAACCATGATAGGGGCTGGGGATGTGGCCAAAGCAGTAGCGTGCTCGCCCGGCATGTGTGTGGCCCGGGTTCGATCCTCAGCACCGCATACAAATAAAGATTTTGTATCTGCCGAAAACTAAAAAGAATAAATAAATCTTAAAATTCTCTCTCTCTCTCTCTCTCTCTCTCTCTGTCTCTCTCTCTGTCTGTCTCTCTCTCTCTCTCTCTTAAAAAAAAAAAGAACCATGATAGTTTTTTCAAAAGTATCTTTATTAACTTTATATTGTAACCAAAATTTTTATCCATACATATACACGTATACTCTGGAGTCCCTACTGTCTTTCAGGTATTTGTTTGGTTTGGTATGGTTTGGTGATAGGAATTGAACTCCGGGGGTGCTTACCACTGAGTTATGTCCCCAGCCCTCCCCCCCTTTTTTTTGAGACAGGTGATATATCACTAATATCTCACTAAGTTGCTTATAGCCTTGCTATGTTGTTAAGGCTGTCTTTCAAATCACAATCCTCCTGACTCAGCCTCTCCAGCCGCTAGTATATTTACCACCACACCTAGCTCTTTCATATTATTATAATAACCTTTTCAACAACACTGCCCAGGCTACAGAAAATCTCTTTGACTGATGCATTTTATCCCTGTGGAAAGTTTATATGAAGTAGCCAATGTAGGACTATTCTGTAAAGATTTGTTGGAATAAACAGGGATCATTGGTTTTCAACCTCCTTTTTAAACTACTGTTTGGTATCATAGTTCATAAAAGTGCTGGGAAAAGAATGTAAATTCATTTGTTTGAAATCTGCATAAGCTCAGTCACCTTTTGTTCCAGAGTTTGGAACTTCAGGACACAGTAACGTAAACAAAATATGTTAAAGTTGAGACATTCAGTACACACATCCACACACACATCCACACACACACACACACACACAAAAAAACAAAAAACTTTGTAGGAACAATTGGTAGTTCTGGCATTATTACTAGTGTATCAGGGACATAGTAATATAAACAAAATATGTTAAATTTGAAACATTCAATACACACATACACACACCCACAAAAAAAACCAAAAATTTTTTCTAGGAGGAATTGGTAGTTCTGGCCTTATTACTAGTGTATCAGGGTTGTGGCGAGATTCAAGAAGTGCTAAGATCTCACTCAAGCTAAGAGTAGTTTACTGGATTCCTCCCTATATCACCTATAATACAAGCTAGAGTGAACTTCATCTGTCAGCAATAGCAGTTGGGAAAATATGCTGGCAGATTTTTTTTTTTTTTTGAGATAAGTTGACAACTTTGATATTTGGGTATTTTTGTGTCTTGGTCACAGCTGATGAAACACTTGTGAAGGCTTTTATGGCTCCTAGATATCACCACATTTTTTTGGTATCATTTCTTTCATATTTCCTTCTTCTTCTTTTTTTTTTTTTCTTTTCTGGTGCTAGAGATTGAACCCAGGGCCTTGTGCATACAAGTCAAGCACTCTAAAAACTGAGCTACATCCTCAGCCCCTCTCTCACATTTCTGTTCACTAGAGGTGATGATGGTAATTGGGGATTTTGTCCCAAATGTGGTACATTTCTTAAGACAGGACTAATATCCAGTGTATGTAAATCTCTCTACTCATTCATGATTTTGCCAAAGAGACACTCATAGTACTTTTTTCTTAAATGTATCTATAGATGGAGGGAGAGTGTCTTATTTAATATTCTGCTTTATTTTCTACATCATTCCCTCTTAATATTTGCTTTTTATAGTGTTGTTAAGGTTGGAACTGACTATCTTGCACATTCTGCATACACACTCTAACAGTGAACTTTGCCACTAGGTCCCAATTCTAACTTTAGGTTGGATAGATTCATTCATTCACGTCTAATGTTATTTTTTATATGATCAGTTTTACATATGCCTTTCTATTGCTCTTAACAATACTATTGATCTACATATGGTTTCAGATTTGATTAATATTGTGATTTATTGGTCTGCATTATTGCAATATAGTTTCATAATATACATTAAGTGTGTCTCATAACAATAACTACATTATTTGTTTTTTTATTAAAGGTTTTGGGGTATTTTACATAGATTTTATTTCAACGATAATTTTTTTTGGTCCCTTCTTTTCTTTTATTTGCTACTTGGAATTAAACTCAGGGGAATTGAGCCACATCCCCAAACCTATTTTGTATGACATTTAGAGACGGTGTCTCACTGAGTTGCTTAGGGCCTCACTTTTGCTGATGCTGGCTTTGAGCTCACAATACACCTGTCTCGGCCTCCCAAGGTGCTGGGATTACAATTGTGCACCAACACGTCCAGCTCTCTTCTTGTATTTAAAGAAAAACATGCTAAAATTTTGATAGGAAAATATTGTATATTAAATTGAGTTAAAATAGTTGTCTTTGTAATGATTAGTTTTATTTACGTACATGGTATTTTATGTGCTTTTGTAAATTGTTATTTAGTTTGTGATAAGTTCCACATATTTTCCTTGAAAGCCATTATACATGTGATGTATTTAACAGATGTAACTTCAGTATAATACTTATGTGGTATTTTGTTCTCTAATTAAACCAAAAATCTTTCTGGGCTCTAGAAACCAATCTTTCTCAAACTTTATTATTTTTATTTTTCTGAATCACCTCCGCTTTCCTCCTAGGCCCCAGATTTCCACTGTATTGACAAGTATAGCTCTAGATTTATGCTATCACATAACTGTACACTGTCATTGTACACACATATTATAATTTCTACAGGTCTAAGCTGCTTGGTGAGGAGTATTTCATCTCTATATAAACAGTTTTCATGATGAAATAACAGCAATTTCTACTCCATCTTTAGTTCATGAGAATTTATTTTGTGTCCTCATCAATACTTTGTATTCTTTTTGTTGTTATTGTTTCTTACTGGAATTTTAAATCCGGGGCACACAGAGATTGGGTCACATATAGTTGCTTAGGGCCTTGCTAAGTTTATGAGGCTGGCTTTAAACTCAGGATTATCGTGCCTTAGCTGCACAATCCAATGGGATTAGAGGTGTGTGCCATGGAATCTGGTTCTATTTTATTTTTATATTGAAATATATATCACTTCTGAAAATAATTTATTCTTGATATTAAGGAAGCATAGAATACCATTTTCCCCCACAAATAACCCTTCC
>NW_026008134.1:42402-69236 GCF_001458135.2 Marmota marmota marmota | reverse complement strand
GGGGCTCTCTGTTCAGAAAGAAATGACTTCACATCTTGTTCCTGTGAGGCTCATTCACTGTAAGGTGAATGTGTGTTATATTTGATATGGATGAAATGGAGGTTTAGATTTGAACTGCATGTAAATATTCCTCAAAGCAAAGTGTGCATATGATACCTGTATAATAAAAGTATTCTTGATAGAATCTGTGGAAAAATAAAAAAAGTAAAAGTAAATTATGGATATGTGAAACTAAGCCAATCATATTAAAAATACAGGTAATCAATTATCAAAACTCACCTTTTTTGCTTTTTTGTGGTGTCTTGCTATGATCCCTGAACTTCAGGCTGTTTATATGTCATCTGTGTCTGTGAGATGGAAGTGTTCCATGGTGAGTGATTGCATGCCTTCCAGTTACATCACACTGAAGGCTTTGACTTGGCCTTGATGGGAATAGTAATAATAGGATAATGACAAAGACTGGAAACTAGGGCTTTTATTTTCCTTATTAGTCTGTTGTCAGGCATAGACTAATATGCTTATGACCAAGATTGTGCAAATTCTAAACTCTTAACTAAAAAGAAAGGAGAGAAGGAAGAAAGAGGAGAAAGGAGAGCTTCTCCCAGTGTGCTAACCTTCATTTGTTGCTTTTCTCTGCAGACATCTGTGATGCTCTGCTGGCCTCTGCCTTGCCTTGGGTGTCCTTCAGCAGCTCTTCAGAGCTGTCCAGTAGCCATGGCCTTGGCTTTGCACGTCTAAATCAGAGAGATGATGAGTCAGCTGTTGTCTCTGCTCCTTCCTCACAGAGAGCTTGCATCTTTATTTCTGTTTCTGTAGCTCAAAAATTAATTATTTTCATTTTAATGAAATTGAAGAAATTGGACTTTTCATGTTATCTTTCTTTTTATTTTAATTTTTTAAAAAATTTTCTTTGGATAAATTTCTTCCTTATTGGTTGCCCAGTAAATACTCATAAAGGAAATTAAGTCAGAATAGATTATTGCAGCTATTCATTATTTCCAGTTATACCAAATCTTTTTAGTATGACAATAGACTATGAAAAGGTTACTATTCCAGTGAGCTGATCATGAAAAACTAAAATATATCAATAAGTAATAGAGCCAATGTCAGAGCCACTGGGATTAGTCAGCAGGCCACCACACAGTATCTCTGTTATGGAAAGAGTCCAGGGCTGCCTGATGGGCAATGAGCACCATCCTGGGGCATCATATGAGAGGAAATCAGGGGAAGGCTGTGCTGATAGTAGGGATTTCCTTCCCAGGTAGTATGAAAGAAGCTGTGGACTTGCTTTTTGGAGATGTATCTTTCCATCTTAGGACTCCAGTGTCATTGAGTAAATTACTTTTTTCTGTTGCACAAATAGTAGTTCAGAGGATTAAATAAATACAATAAAAATAAATTACTCTAAAAAATTCTAAAGAAGTAGACTGATTTTTCTGTGAAAGGTGAGATAATTCATTCAGGAAGTACAATTTAAAATGAGCTCTGCCCCTTCTAAGTACATCCTTGTAAGTATTGGTGATGTAGCCTGGAGTTGAGTATTTGCTCCCTTTATGTAATATTTCAAAGATCTGGGTTTAAGTGTAGCTTGAGTTTCTTTATCTCTTTAAAATCAAACATGGTGCCTAGTTATCAGATACATTGATAGGAAAGAGTTGATACAAGAGAAAAACCCAGAAAATGGTTTGCAAATATTATAATAACTAAGTAAACACTAATTTTTTTTATTTTATTTTTTAAATTTTATTTTAAATAAGTGATAACAGAAAGCATTATAATTCTTATTGCACATATACAGCACAGTTTTTTTCATATCTCAGGTTGTATATAAAGTATGTTCACACTAGTTTGTGTCTTCATACATGTACTTTGGATAATGATGTCCATCTCATTCCACCATCCTTGCTAACCTCTTGCCCCCTCCCTTCTCCTCCTACCCCACTGTCCTATCTAGAGTTTGTCTATTCCTCCCATGCTCCCCCTCCCTACCTCAATATGAATCAGCCTCCTTATTTCAGAGAAAATATTTGGCATTTGTTTTGGGGGGATTGGCTACCTATACTTAGCATTATCTTCTCCAACACCATCCGTATACTTGCAAATGCTATGATTTTATTCTCTTATTGCTGAGTAATATTCCATTGTGTATATATGTCACGTTTTTTTTTCCATTCATTTACTGAAGGGTCAATTCAATTATTTTAAAGAAGCCCAATGGGCTTGCATATTGTGTTTCTGATCTGCAGAGACACAAACCTGTTATGATTCAGGCTTCCCTGCAGTAGTACTTTGGAAGTTATAAACATATAGAGGAAAAAGTCTTCTAGTTTCAAATCTACTTATTTCCATTATATATAATTTTAAAAAGTTAACAGCTCAGAATATGATAAGCAGTCATTACAAAATTACAAATGGTAGTACTAAATTCACCATGTATATTTAGATTACCTTCACTGCATATTTAAGTTATTTTTTCTAAGAGAGTAACATTCAGCTGATTAGGTTTACTGTTTATGTTTGCAACTCTGATTGCATGTAATGTGTGTTTCAGTAAATATTCCTTGATATTGCTACCAAACTTCATGCTCATTCCTGAAATGTGATTTACAAAGCTTAATGCATCAGTACTTCTGCTGAAGGATTGTTTATGTGTTTTCTGTTTTATGTGTATGATTTTTCCTTTTATACTCATGCATTTTATTTATTTCTGTATTTGTGTTGTTTTCTATTGACTTATGAAAAGTAATAAAGTATTTCTTAGCAACACTTTTGTGACAAATAAAGGAAAGGTGTCTTACGAACTCTACTGGCAAGGCTGAGTAGAGAAGTCTGGGCAGGTTCAGGTTTTTCCAGTGACCAAAGACAGAGAGGCAGTTCCAAAGGGGGCTGAGCATCACGGCAAGTAATATGGAGGCCATATTTGAGTCAGTGATTTTTTTTTAAGTTTCTTACTGGAAGAGAAATTTATTTTAGTGATAGTAATGGATTTGTATTATTCAACATAGAATTAAATGCTCTTAGAGTTCATTTATTCTTTATTTATACATGACAGTAGAATATATTTTAACATATAAAAATAGAGTACAACTTCCCATTCTTTTGGTTGTACATAATGTGGAATTACATTGGTCTTGTATTCATCTTTGAACATAGGAAAGTGATGTCAGATTCATTCTACTATCTTCTCTATTTCCATTCCCCCTCCCTTCCCTTCATTCCCCTTTATCTAATCCAAAGTACTTCTATTCTCCCCCTACCCTAATGTGAGTTAGCATCCACATATCAGAGAGAATATTTGGCCTTTTTTTTGGGGGGGAGGGGAGATTGGCTTATTTCACTTAGCATGATAGTCTCTAGTTCCATCCATATACTGGCTAATGCCATAATTTCATTTCTCTTTATGGCTGAGTAATATTCCATTATGTATATATACTGCATTTTAAGAGTTTATTTTAAAAAGTTCTGCTTGTGGTGATTCTTCTGGAATTCCCATTTAAAGCCTGAGGGTAAATTCCAGGTGTACATTTAGTAGAGTGGCCCTGACATGATATGTCTCACCTTTTTATTTCAAGAAACATAAACTGTTTAAAATTTAACATCTCACAATGTCTCCACTAATTTTTTTTTAAATTGATAGATTTTTAAAATACCTTCATTTTGTTTATTTATTTTTATGTGGTGCTGAGGATTGAACCCAGTGTATCACACATGTGGGGCAAACACTGTACCACTGAGCCACAACCCTAGCCCCAAAATTGATAGAGTTTAAGAAGTAAAACTTATTCCCAATTAAGAAAATTCATGTCATTAGATACAGGTAAAATTCTTTTTTTAAGAGACAGTTTATTTATTTATTTTTTTTACTTTCAGGATATGTTTAATTTACAATTAAATATCAGTTCAAATTTAAAGCCTTGAATATGGCCACCTTTTACTCCAAAATATTTTCCTCTTTAATTATGGGTTATAAGTTTACTTATTTGAATTCTCCATAAAAGAAGAACTCTCAATTTTAGCTTTTGACCAGAAATTCATATCTAAGGCATTGTTACTGAGATGTATTTGGAAATACATGGTCCAACAATAATCATATTCTTGCAATTTTTAAAATTATCTATTTTTTTTTATTAGTTGCTCATGACAATACAATGGTCTTGACAGATCATATATTTGAATCAAATGGGGTATAATTTCTCATTTTTCCAATTGTACAGGTTGCAGAATCACATGGGTTATATGGCCTTGTATATACATACAGCAACACTAGTGTCTGTTTTATTCTGCTGCCTTTCCTATCCCCGGTTCCCCTCCCCTTCCCTCCCATCACCTCTCTCTACCCAATCAAATGTGACACATTTCTCTTCCCCCACTCTCACATACATGTATTTTGTATAACGATGAGGGTCTTCTCCCATCTTCTGTGCAATTGATACAGGTAAAATTTCTAACAAAATTGGATTTGACTCTTTACATTGTTGCCATCAAAATTAAATTTATATTTTCTAAAATTAAGAGTTAGAATGTCTCATATAAAAGCAGATTGATGAATATGCATTCTAAATGAGGACATGCTATAATATTAATTTTCACTTTTTCTTTTCAAAAACTTTCTTAAGAAACTTTGTACTCCACATTTATCCAGGTAAATGTTAAAAAATAAAAAACAGCACCCAAAAAACTATCTCTATGTGAGCTTTCACTCCACATTTTGCTTTTCATGGAGTCTAGGGACCATAGATAAAGCTGACTCATAGCATTCAGATGTTGCTGCTTTCCAGCCTCTTTGACACCTTCTCATTCTTTCAGTCATGGGGGCTGTATGTGCAGGCCTCAAGACCAGAGCCATGATCTTGGCAGAGGTGGTTGAAATTGACTAAAATATTATATCAGTTTTTTTTCTTTTCTACTTCCCCATGTGCTTGCATAAATGCTCCTTTCCAGGAAAGGATTGCTTTGTTCATTACTCAGATGCTGAAATTGTGAGCTCTAAAGCTGAAAGTGGTCATGGGTGCATGGGTGATCCCATTGGAGACAGTGGAAATTGTAAACTGCTTTGATTGCAACTGTATCAAAAATGGCAGTGAGAATGCAGTATCAATTATTTTTTTTTGCATAACAAAAGTAGATGGAGGCAAATGGAACTGATTTGATTGTTCCTTTTTTCCTTGTAAATCTTGGCCTTACCAATGCCATTGATTATGTTTCCACAGAACATGGACTGCATTCATGTGCCTTCTTTCCCCTTTATCTAATCGAAAGTACTTTTATTCTACCCTTACCCCATTGTGACTTAGCATGAGCTAATCTGTGTTATGCATTCTGTAGGAACTGTACTTTGAATTTTGTATTTTAACATTTTTACCTCATCTGTTGGTGGAGCCAGGAAAATATTTGCCTAATACTTCCAATACTAGTCATTGCTGAGCATTTTAGAAACTCTTGTTAATACTAAGATACTTATTTCTCACTTCCATACAGTTAGTAGTATATACATTTATGTTATGAGCATCAGGAAGATAAATAAGAAAATTAAAAAATGATTAGGTCAGGGAAAATATTTAAATTTGTCCATGAAATACTAAATAGCTTCTTACAACATGAGGATTGACTATTTGAATTCTGAAATTTCCCAAATAGCATATGATATAAAATTTATTGGCTTTTAACCCAAGAAAATGTTTTTTTTTAAACTTAAAAGAGTAAATAATAATTTTAAATATCTGAAAGTATGTCAATCTGTGATACAAATCAGAATATTACTAAATATTCAATGTGAATCTTACCCTCACATTTTTTTCCATAGAACCTAGGTTTGTTTATTGTTTTGCTTTGTTTTGTTTTTGTATTTCCATCATTATGCACAGGTAGGTGCCGAATGGAATTGGCCTATGTTCCATCAAGTAGGTCAATTCAAATCACAGCAAAGGGACTTGCAAACTAGATTTCTATAAAGGTGAATGAAAAACAGGAATGATTTTGCCTTTGCACATCAGATATTTAATTCTATTTATTTTTTATAAAAAGTTTAGACCTATGAGGGCCAAGAAATTTTCTGTTTTTAAGCTACCATTATTTTCATCCTGAGGGGATAAAAAATTTAAACCCTGCAAGATGCACTATGGGTGTGAAGTGCTGTGGACAGGCCAAACTTGAAAATGTGTGTTTTCAATATGTCCATGTGCTAGCACACAGCCCTTTCTTGGCAGCTTCATAGCTTTATTTAGTCAGCTTTTACAAACTGCAAAATGGTAACATGGGGAAGCATCTTGAAACAACAAGTTTTGGACAGAATCTGCCCTGGAGTCATTATATGGAAGGTCAACATGCATCTGCTCTGGTTCTTTCCTGCTACTCCTCTAGTTTAAGAGCCTCCATATTCTCTATAGAGCTAAAGTTACCAGATGAGACAAACAGAATAAACCAGCCAGGTTTGTTGTAGTTAGCAGCCTTCAGAGAGGCAGTGTTAGGTGTGACTTTGTCTTCAACTATGTCAAATTATAGAATTACCCTCAGAATCTGGGCTCTGCTGGACTCAGTTGCCTGTTTTGGATGGTTGAACACTTTCCAGGAATGCTTAGATTTATTAGTGCTGTTCCTTTCTTGCAAGATGGTATTTGGATGCACAGGACAGTCTCCTGCCCTTGTGGAACTGTATGATAGCAGGAGACATCATGGTATACGTCAGCTCCTCATGCTGGTCCTTGGCTCTTGCTGATGCTGAGGGAGTTTGCCTGGCCTTAACCTTGAAGACTAGTTACATCTTCTCCTAAACCCTGTGGTGGACTTTCTAAGTGTTCCCAGGGAGCAGTCATCATCCTATGCTGAATGTGTCCCATGTCATTTGGCTTCTTGCTGATGGTGTGATCTCCCTGAAATCTGTGAGTCTCATTTATGGCCTGAGCAGAAAGTCAGGGCCTGAATTATGTTTACTTTGCCCCTGTCATGTTGACCTTCTGTTTAGATTCTGTTATACTCAGCTTACTTCTTTGCCTCCTTTTGATGACCTTTTGATGGGAATTCTGGGTCACTCTGAGCCAGTGGAAAAAAGCATTGATGGTTTTTGTCCTGGCAAGCTAGGCTCAGAACTGACCTATCAGCTCAGCTGCAACAACTAGTCACTTTGCCCTATGAAACCACAGAGGGCATGGAAAATGAAAGCTTTACCTGGCCAGGGAGTGTAAAACCAGGAACTGCAGACTGTCTCTGACTTGGCATGGTCCAACATGTGATTTTTCAGCTTTACTATGGTGTGATAGTGATATGCATTCTGTAGAAACTGTACTTTGAATTTTGTATTTTAACATATCTTGGGCCAAATGATCTAATATTAAGGTTGAACAACCTGTACTCTATAGCATATTGTGGTATTTGGTAGGTTAGGTGTATTTAATGCATTTTTTCATTTACAATATTTTTAAATGATGGATTTACCAATTTGTAATGCCATGTTAAGTGAAGGAATATTAGTATTTGGAAAAGGGTGGTAATGCCCAGAGGAAGTTATTATACTTTTTCCTTTGATTGGAATTTGGGCTTTAAAGATGCTTTCAGGAGTGAAATGGAAATTTCTCTTTTCTCAGAGGGGACATACCTTGCCAGCAATTGCCATTAACACTGTGTGTTCCTCAGTGGGTCATACACCAACCTCAGAGCAGACTGTCAGACCTCCAGATGAGCTCCCTCGCACAGCCACGGGAAGGGGCTGGGGCTCCACAAGAGCGCCCTGGCCAAGCATGGGCCAGGAGAACGTGCGAGAGGGGCAGTGAGCAGGGCCGGGTTTGGTTGGGGGGGGTGGGGGCGCAGGGACTGTCCCAGCATTCGCCAGGACTCAATGTCCCTTTGGTGCCCAGAGTTGACCCAGGGGCGCTGCCCGGGGATCTGCAGTGCGACCCGTTTTGTGTTTATTCCAGAAAGGGTCTGTTTGAGCTGCTGAGGCTGGCCTCCACCTTGTAGTCCTCCTGCCTCAGCCTCCAGGTCCCCTGGGATTACAGGCCTGCACCACCGTGTCCTGTCCAAGCATCCTTTTTCCAGTCAGGTCAACTTTTGTTAAGTGGCAACTGTACCAAGTCCCAGCACTTATGGTATTTATTATTATTATTATTATTATTATTATTATTATTATTATTATTTGCAGAAAAAAATGGCCCATCCATTGACCACCCAATTTAGTAATGACAGCTGGGGGTTTGCACTCCACCACCTCTAAGCTGCTGGATTCTAGAGTCATGTCCCATGGTCTCCCTGAAGGCTGAGCAGCTACAGAAACCTGCAATTTATATGAGCTTGTGACTGTGGCCTCAGAGCCTCCTATTAACAGAAAGGGCCAAAGAAAAGCCTCTTGTTTCTTGTCTATGTCTCTTTTTTGGGGGGTGGGGAGTGCCAGAGATTGAACTTGGGGAGCCCTTGACCCCTGAGCCCCTCCCCAGTCCTATTTTGCATTTTATTTAGAGATAGGGTCTCTCTGAGTTGCTCACGGCCTCACTTTGGCTGAAGCTGGTTTTGAACTGAGATCCTCCTGCCTCAGCCTCCCAAGTTCCTGGGATCACAGGCGTGGGCCACTGTGTCCAGCAGACTTTTCTCTCTCACCTCCACTGATGGGGCATCCAGAGGGTACTGGTGCTCAGGGTTGGTTGGACGAGTATGTGAATCGTTTGGACCAGAGACTGCATTTTTTCCCCACTGAAACACAGTAATAGTGACCGTTTCTCCCCTCTGTGCTGCAGGCATGTGGCAACATAGCAGAGCTGTGCTGTGGGCGGAACCCCTGGGAACTGGAAAGGTCCTTGTGTTCTCATTGATTGGTGCTGCCCAAGAGGATGATCCTCACGTCTAAGCCAAATGGAATTTACATCTTAACTAGTCTTTGTTTAGCCACATGGGTCACATGTGTGTTTAAGAAATGAATCTGATCTCAAACTCATACTTCTAGAATGAAAATCATCCTGGCTAGAGAGAGGGGAAAGTCCTCCAAGGGGTCTGGTCGCTGGGATGGTCCTTGAACTCTTTCAAGTCTCCTTTGCTTGGGAAATGCATCACTTTTTCTTTTCTTTTCTTCTTCTTCTTTTTTTTTTAACCAGTGATTGAACTTGGGGACACTCAACCACTGAGCCACATCCCTTTTTTAAAATTTTATTTAGAGCCAGGGTCTCGCTAAAGTTGCTCAGGGCCTTGCTAATTTGCTGAGGCTGGCCTCCAACTCGTGATTCTCCTGCCTCAGCCTCCTGAGCAGTAGGATTATAGGCGTGCACCACCATGCCCAGCTGAAAATCCATTTCTGTTGGTCCAGGGCCTCATAAAAATTTGTGATGGGCTGTGGCTGTGGCTCAGTGGTAGAGTGCTCGCCTCACACATGCGTGGCCCTGGGTTCGATCCTCAGCACCACATAAAAATATAAGTGAAATAAAGGTATTGTGTCCAACTACAACTAAAAAATAAATATTAAAAAAAATATTATGTCCATTCACAATTAAAATATCAAAAATAACTTCTGTGGCACATTATTGAAGGGGGAAAATGAGTCAGCCAGATTTTTTCGAATGTGAACTTTGCCCACCACTATTTTGGCTATGCATGATTGACAAATAACAAAAATGCACTTTTGATCTTTAAGGGGCTTCTAGTGTTTTCTGGGCAGAGAAACAGGAAGTCTCCTGATGGCACAAAATGGCTCAGTTGAGTGCTGAGCTTCAAAATGCTGACTGATTTTAAATGTTGGAATTTGGCAAAGGGTTTGATAATTCCCCTTCAGTGTCGGGCTTTCCAGGGGACAAAAGAGAACACACGGTGGAGCTTGTTGGGATCTGCAAGGGGATCCACCAGATCCTCAGACTTACCAGAGCTCCTGGGCATGGCTTGTTCTCTGGAAGGGCCTCTTGGCATAGGAGAGTAGGAGCCTGCACTCTTGTATGTAAAGAAGTGGGCTCTTACCAGCGGTGGTGGCCCCTGCCTGTCATCTCAGCCTCTCTGGAGGCTGAGACAGGAGGATCACAGGTTGGAGTCCAGCCTCAGCAGTTTCATCAGGCTCTAAGTGACTTAATGTGACCCTGTTAAAAAATAAACAACATAAAGTTCTAGGCTGCATCTTGGTGGGTATTGATGGATTAGTTGGGAGACCTGGGGCAGGCTCCTGACCTGTCAGAAGCAGATACACAATCAGCTGCGAAATAAAAGCTTGAATTCTAATTATGAAGTTGTACATATGGAGTTGCCAGGGTGTGTTGTGTTGGTGACTGATGGTGGATGAAGAAGTCCTGTGTCTGAGGGAAGTCTTTTGAGGCTGGAATGCCATACAGTGTGCACTTACAGGAACATTAGCTTGTCCAAGTCGTATTCCACTTTTTTTGGGGGGGTTACCAATAATTGAACCCCAAGAATTGAACCCAGGAACTCTCGACTCCTGAGCCCCATCCTCAGCCCGTTTTGCATTTTATTTAGAGACAGGGTCTCACTTAGTTGCTTAGGGCTTCGCTTTTGCTGAGGCTGGCCTCCAACTCGTGATCCTCATGCCTCAGCCTCCCAAGCTGCTGGGATGACAGGCCTGCGCCAGAGCACCAGCATGATAGCTGTTTCCTTCAGTGCTGTTTCTCTCAGTGTTATTTGGTACTTTTTGTCTTCCAGTGTTGCTCTTAAGAAGTCTGATTTCCAGGGTTGGAACCTTTCTTTCTGAATGTTTTGGAGGTACTTTTGGATAGGGCACCCTCCCCTGATTTCCCTTTCTTGATGTCCACAGGGCTTTCTGAGTCTCACTGTTTGGTGTTGTTCATGTGGACAGTCGCCAGCTCTGAACGCCTGAGCTGTGGGCTGTTCCTGTTCTCTGTGTGCTCTTTCTGGAAGTCCAGCTAGGTGAGATTAGCTCTGCAGTGATTTTCAGCATGGGCCGGTTTTGCCCCCCAGGAGATATTTGCCAGTATCTAGAGAGTCATCTCTTGTGGTTTCAAAACGTGGTGGGGGGACTCGTGACATCTAGTGTTAGAGGCCAACAATGCTGCCAAGCAACCTGCACTGCAAGGCTGTCCCCAAAAAACAGAGGAAAGACTGAAAAATCTTTTTTTTTTTTGGCTACCAGGGATCAAACCTAGGGGCGCTTAACCCTGGAGCCCCATCCTCAGCCCTTTTTGTATTTTATTTAGAGACAGGGTTTTGCTGAGTTGCTCAGGGCCTTGCTAAGTTGTTGAGGCTGGCCTCCAACTAGCCATTCTCCCACCTCAGCCTCCCAAGCTTCTGTGATGACAGGAGTGCACCCCCACACCCAGCTCTCAGTTTCTTAATCCATGAAATACAAGTTAATGGGCTGGGATTGTGGCTCAGAGGTAGAGCACTCACCTACCATGGGTGGGACCCAGTTCAATCCTCAGAACCACATAAAGATAAAGGCATTGTGTTGTGTCCATCTACACCTAAATCAGTTATATCAGTTCAGTCACCTATATCAGTTCAATATTTATTGCTAAGGGGAGGGGTGTTTAACTTTATAATGGCTTGATTTTTGAGCATTTTTTAAGTTCTTCTCCTAATTTATGGCTGGAACAAAATTAAACTTGTTTTGAAGAAAAAAAATAAAAAAATAAATATAATTAATGCAACCCTGTTCAAAAGTAAACACCATAAAGGTCTGAGTTGCATCTTGGTGGGTATTCATTGATCAGCTGGGAGGCCTTATAATATTAAAATATTTAAAAAATACAAGTTAGATTTTCAAGATGACAGGCTATGGAAAGATCAGTGAGATCTATAGAGCTCCATAGGAAAAGGTAGGTATATATGCCTTTCTTCCATGAGTTTTTTTAAATAATATCATATTTTTTAGTTGTGGTTGGACACAACACTTTTGTTTTATTTATTTACCATTATATGGCACTGAGAATGAAACCCAGGGCCTCGCACATGCTAGGCGAGTGCTCCACCACTGAGCCCCAGCCCCAGCCCAGCCCCTTCCATGAGCTTTTAATTGGAGAAACCTGGACAGACATGGAGCCATTCTTAACCAAGTATTGATCCTATTTGAATGGAAGGATAATGATCACCCCTTCAGTATTAGGTGCAGGGAGGCAGGGATGCTGTTCAGTGGGATGTGGTCACTATTTTGACACTGGAAACTGAGAATGGGGAGTTGGGGGCTTTGAAAGAACAGGGAAGAGACATTCTGGGTAGAAGGTGGACATGAAAACCAGGCACAGTGGCTCACACCTGTAAACCCAGCAACTCGGGAGGCTGATGCACGAAGATCTCAAGGTGGAGTCCAGACTCAGAAGTTCAGTGAGACCCTGTCTTTAAATAAAAAATGCTGGGACTGGAGCTCATTGGTGGAGCAGCTGCCTGGCACATACAAGGCTCTGGGTTCCATTCCCAGAACCAGCAAAATAAAACAGGTGGGCAGAGCTGCCTGTGGCCTCCCCTGGGCCTTGTGGTGTTGGAATCACATCCCTCTGTGTTCTGTTCTAGACATTTTCCCTTTGCTATTAGAACACATGCTTTGGGCTTGCCAATTCTTGTGCCTAAGCTTTTGGGAAGCGAGGCAAGCAAAGTGACTGGCTAAGCCCAAAAATGTGGTGCCCTGTCACTAAAAGAGGGCCACTGGGTCCAGACCTGGTTTCTCAAAAAAAGCCAAATAGTTGGATTTCTACATGAAAGTCCCTAGGGTTGGGCTGGGGATGTGGCTCAAGAGGTAGCACGCTTGCCTGGCTTGCGTGCAGCCCAGGTTCGAGCCTCAGCACCACATACAAACAAAGATGTTGGGTCCGCCAAAATCTAAAGAATAAATACTAAAAAAATTATCTCTCTCTCCCTCTCTCTCTCTCTCTCACTCTCTCTTTAAAAAAAAGTCCCTAGGGTTCAAAACATGGCAAGAGCCAGGCACAGTGGCACATGCCTTTAATCCCATTGGCTGGCTCGGGAGGCTGAGGCAGGAGGATAGCGAGTTTGAGGAGAGCCTCAGCAAAAGTGAGGCCCTCAGCGACTCAGGGATACCATGTCTCTAAATAAATTACCCAATATGGCTGGGGATGGGGCTCATGGGTCAAAGGCCCCTGGGTTCAATCCCCCCACAAAAAAGCCAAGTTTAAACGCACATCTAAGACTATGTGGTCACAACCAAACCATCCTGTGGGCAGCTCGTTGGCTCCTTGTAATCTAAAAAGTATTTTAGTTCACCAGATGAGGCCATCCAGCATTAGCACTATTGTGTGCTCAAGACCACACTGGAAAATAGGGAGAATATCAGAACTAGAACCAGCCTCTGCCCCACAGGCTAGTGGATTTTGCCCTACAGTGTTCACCGATCGTCCCCCAGGTCGGCTGCTCAGAGGTGTCACCAAAAGGGCATTGAAAAGAAAATCTAAGAAGAGCCTTCCCTGGGCCAACTTTGAAGCAGCAGCTCCAGTTGGCCTTGTCCCAGCAGCTTGGGAGGCTGAGGCAGGAGGATCAAAATTTGGAGGCCAGCCTCAGAAACTTAGTGATGCCCTCAGAAACTCAGGAGGCTCTGCGTGGCCTGCACACTTGGGGTCTGACCTCATTCTCATTTCAGAGATGAGGGAGGATAAAATGGCACTCAGAGGCCATGGCATTTCCCAGTCCTGGGCCCACATGAGAGCATTTGATTTCCATAACTTGGTATTTGACAAGATGTCTGTTCCACCTGGTTTTCTTTAGCATCTGCCAACAGAAGTTAGGTTACTGAGCATCAATTTATAGTTGACCACAGGGCACGGTCAGGGGGGGGCTTGCAGACCAACTCACTGCTTCCAGATTTGGCCTCACATATTATCCACTATTTTCTGGCCTTTTAACATAAAATGAAGGTAATGTAATAAATCCTTCCTGATTTGTTCATGGTGTTGGTTTTTTTTTTGAACCCAGGAATTGAACCCAGGAGTGCTTAAACACTGAGCCCCATCCCCAACTCTTTTATATTTTATTTAGAGACAGAGTCTCACTGAGTTTCTCAGGGCCTTGCTAAGTGGCTGAGAATGGCCTCCACCTTGCCATCCTCCTGCCTTAGCCTCCTGAGTCTTAGTGATCACAAGTGTGTGACACCATGTTCAGCCTCTTGAATAAATTTTTATAGATGGCTTTGAATTATGTTTTAAAGACTATAAAATGAAAACCTTTCTTTTCTTGCCTCTGTAGACAGCCCTGGCCCTGGCAATTGCTCAGGAGCTTGGAAGTAAGGTGCCTTTCTGTCCCATGGTGGGGAGCAAAGTTTACTCCATGGAGATCAAGAAGACAGAGGTACTGATGGAGAACTTTCGTAGGGCTATTGGTGAGTGTCACGTTAGAGTGACAGATGGCTGTTTCTTCTCCAGTGCTTTGAATCCTTTCATCTTAAAAATGCTTCTGTGATGTGTTGATTGGACTGCTCGTGTTCTTTTGGTGCTGTTGACAAGACAGGCAAGAACAACCAGCCATCCCAGCAGCTTGGGAGGCTGAGGTAGGAGAATCACAAGTTGGAGGCCAGCCTCAGCAACTTAGTGAGGCCCGGAGCAACTCAGTGAGACTCTAACTAAAATATAAAAAGAGCTGGGGACAGGGCTTGGTGGTTGAGGGCCCCTGGGTTCCATCCCTGGTACCTAAATAAATAATAAATAAATAAAAAGACTAAGAAATCTACTTGGGGAGCTTTTGATTTAATGGAGAAGGAAAGAAAATGCAGTGGGAGGGCACAGCGTTTGGAAGTGGGGAGATATCATGGGACCCTGTTTCACCCCCCACAGCCATCTGATTTCCTGGGGGCTGGCACTGTGTCTTCCTGCGGTGCCTCTCTGAGGGACTGGCTCTGCCTCTTGATCTTCCCCAGCAGGTCAATGTAAGCACTCAACTATGGGTCTCTCTCTCTCTCTCTCAGGACCATGGCCACTGAGCCACCCCCAGCCCCTCTGTGACACTAATGCTGAACTGAAGAGTTCTAATTCTGAACTGTGTTCAGAAGCTAAGCTTTGTGTCACATTGAACTTAAGCTTTTTACTTTTATTTTTTGGTACCATGGACTGAACCCAGGGGCATTTCACCCCTGAGTTTCGTCCCCAGCCCTTTTTATATTTTATGTAGAGACAGGGTCTTTCCGAGTTGCCGAGGCTGGCTTCCAAATCTCGATCCTCCTTCCTCAGCATCCTGAGGTACTGGGATTATACATGTGCACAATCACACCTGGGTTTTACATTTAAAATTTTTCTGTCTATTGTTTTTCCTTCATTTCTCCTTTTATTTTCCCTTTTTATTTCCTATTTTTCAGGGTCTCACTATGTTTCCCAGGCACTCCTGAAACTCCTGGGTTCAAACCATCCTCTTGCCTCAGTATGCTGAGTAACTATGGCTACAGATGTGTGCTGTGGTGCCTGGCTTACTTTTCCTTAATTAAACATGTGCCAGTGATTTTATTTAACTCATTAATTAAACATATGAACCATATTCCAACAGCTCAGGAGGCTGAGGCAGGAGGATAGCAAGTTGGAGGCCAGCCTCAGCAACTTAGCCAGACCCTGAGTGACTCAATGAGACCTTGTCTTTAAATAAAATATAAAAGGGGCTGGGGATGGGGCTCAGGGGTTGAGGGACCCTTAATTCCATTCCTGGTACCAAAAAGAACCCCCCCAAAATGTGACCAGTAAGATACCACAATCTTTCAAATACCTGAATATTAATATTTTTAAGAACTCAAATTTTAAAAACACCATTTTTCTGGGCTGGGGCAGGGGCTCAGTGGTAGAGACCCACCTAGTATGTGTGGGGACCTGGATTCCATCCTCAGCACCATATAAAAATAAAAAATAAAAAAAATAAAGGAATTGTGTCCATCTACAACTTAAAAAATATTTTAAAAACCCCATTTTTGTGAGACAAAAACCTGATAAAACTGGTCTTCACACAGTTGCTTGTGTTTCAATGGCTCAGCGGGAACTGAAATGCTTTAAAATTTGAAAAAGTAGAGGTCACCAGGCACATTTGATGAGAATCGCCCCTGGGGTGGGGGCGTGGGGGACACAGCAGAGGCTTTTGATGGCAGCAGGTGAGGAGAAACTTCTAGATCCTGCCACAGAATGAAAGGGCAAGCCTTGGCCTCCCCTCAGACAGGAGCCTTCTGTCCCTGCACCTTTGACTTCCTGCAAAGCTGCAGAGGGAGGGAGAGAGGGTCATCTGTCCCCTCTGTGCCACTCCCTTGACGTGATAAAGGTCCCTGTCAGGGACTTAGAAACCTGAGCCAGCAGATGAATCCCATATCCTTTGTGCTGTCGTGGTCAGAGACAGTGCCTGCAGCCCCTCTCCTGGCCACCAGCTGGGCCCATGGTCCACTGGGCCTTCCCCTGTCTACTTGTCACCACTGATAAACTTCTAGACAAATATGAGTAGCTAAGAGATGAGAATGCCTTTCATTTCCTCCTGGAAAAATATCATATCACTGTCCCCTGACAGTGAGTATGGGCAGGCATTCCATTTGGAGGAATTTCCTCTTTGCAGAATATAAAAGGTTCTATTAAAAAAAAATCAAAGTAGCCTTAAAGCCCAGACTTTTCCAAGCTTGACAGAGATTTCTGACACCTTCATGTTGTCTGGGAAATTTCTTTCTTTCTTTTTTTTGTACCAGGGATTGAACCCAGTGGCCCTAGACCCCTGAGCCCTATCCCCAGCCCTATTTTGCATTTTATTTAGAGACAGAGTCTCTCTGAGTTGCTCAGGGCCTTAGTGTTGTGGAGGCTGGCCTCTAACCCATGATCCTCCAGCCTCAGCCTCCAGAGCTGCTGGGACTCAAGGTGTGTGCAGCTCCTCTAGTCTTTGCTTGGGAAGTTTGTCTTGGGGTTCAGGAGCTGGGAATTTGGTTCATCAAATACAGAATGTGGCTTCTCTTTTGGGTGTTTTCCAAAAGGCCCATTTATAGGCTCTCAGGTGGATCCCAGGCAGAGGAGAGCTGGCCCTTAGCTTCCAGTCTTGAGTGTCCTTGTCCTGGTTGGGTTTCTGGAGAAGACAAGGCAAGGGATAGTGTGATAAGATAATGCCCCCCCTTGAACAGTGGGAAGGGGCCTGAGTGTCTGATCCTGTGGCCATGTGTCTCTGCCTTTGGGACATTTCTATATCAGCTCACACAGAGCCCAATGTCCACCTGCCAGCAGAAGTCCTCTGTGGCCTTCCCATTTGTCAGGATAGCAGTGAGCCTCTTGTTTATTTTATTTTTTTTTCTTTTGAGGAGGGGCACCAGGGATTGAACCTGGGGCACCTAACCACAGAGCCACCTCCCAGCCATGTTTTGAATTTATTTGGAGACAAGGTCTCACTGAGTTGATCAGGGACTCACTGGGTTGCTGAGGCTGGCCTCCAGCTCACCGTCCTCCTGCCTCAGCCTCCCGAGCTGGGATGACAGGTGTGGGCCACCGCTCCCTGTAGTGTTGCTCTCCACCCATGATGGTGTCTCTGTGTTGTACTGTAAGGTGACTTGTCAGTTCTTGTGCTGTGGCAGTTTGAGGTAAGAAGGTTGTTTGTGGGGAGGAGATGGATGTGGAGAGAAGGATGTTCCCGCTTCTCACCATGTCCCCATTGGCCATCCCTCCCAGGGCTGCGGATAAAGGAGGCCAAGGAGGTCTACAGGGGGTGTGTGTGACCAAGCTCATGCCATGTGAGACCGAGAACCCTATGGGCGGCTATGGCAAGACCATCAGCCATGTGATCATAGGGCTCAAGACAGCCAAGGGCACCAAGCATCTCAAGGGGAGTTTGTCCTGAACCCTGCCCTTGGCACTGAGGTACCGGGCAGGTGGTGTGACCTCTGTGTCCCTCTTTCCTTGGCCTCTGCACTGTTGATGCCATATGGGACACTCAGGATAACACTGTGTAGTATAAAGGGACACCTTGTAGAGGGCTTGGACATAGGTCCTTTTATGAGGTAGTTCTTTCTTTTCTCATTGCTCCTGGGAGTTGTGTGGTTAAGTCAAGAAATTGCTTCTGCCATCTCATCCCCCACATGATGATCATTGGCCAGCCAGGCACAGTGGAGCACTCCTGTCATCCCAGCTGCTCAGGATGCTGAGGCAGTAGGATCACAAGGTTGAGGCCAGCCTCATCAACTTAGTCAAGGCCCTGAGCAGCTCAGGGAGAGCCTGTCTCTAAATAAAATAAAAAATTGGGATGGGGATGGGGCTCAGGTGTAAGTCACCCCTGGGTTCAATTCCCAATACTGCCCCCTCACCTCCCCAGAAAGTCAAAGTGGACATAATTTTGTTTTCTTTTTTATTTCTTTTTCATATTGTTTTTACTCATCCACTGTTGTTATGATTGACCCACACTAGCTCTGTACCTGTCCCCTGCTGCATAGTCAAGTCCCCTGCTGAGGGATTGGGGAGGTATTTTACCTGTGGTTCCTCATAGTTGTGTGCCCATGTGTGCAGGTGCCATAAATCTCATTTCCCCTGTTTTCCAGATCAAGGCCTCAGGCTCAGAAAGAGGCTCTGCAGTCATCCTTCGTCCAGTGTTGGCTGAGGGGCAGGGTGACTGTGAGTCCTCTGGTGCTGGGTGACCCCTGCAAGTCCTCTGAGCTCTCTGAGACTCAGTTTCTCTTCTCTAGACCACTCTTCATCCACCATAGAATCTTTCCATCTTTCCCCCTTTTATAATTTGATGGTTCTTTGATTCTCTGAGGTGGTTTCTTGGTCACTGCTTTATGGAGATCATGAAAATGTCACTTCTCCCAAGGGCTATTTTTCTGTTTCCTAATGGGGCCTTCATCTCAGGAGCTTGGCTCTGCAAACCTCTCTCTCTCTCTCTCTTTAATCCCTCACCACATCCTCTCCACCCTGGATTAATGAGGTTCTGAGAAGGTGGCCCCTTCTCAGGAATGACACCTTGAGCCAGTTCATCTGGAAAATCAACCGTATAAAAGTGCCTGAGAGGAAAAAAGAAAATTTGTCCTCTTCCCTGTAGGAGAGAGGACACAGGAACACAGTGAAAATTTGAGCCATCCATTGGTCTGCTTTGTCCAGCTTCTTGAAGAAAAGAGCCTAATGGAGAAGAGGAAAATTGTCTTCCAAAACAAAGGTGGTACCCACCTCTGATCCCAGCAGCTCAGGAGGCTGAGGTAGGTGGATGACGAGTTCATAGCCAGCCTCGGCCAAAGTGAAGCCCTAAGCAACTCAGTAAGACCCTGACTCTAAATAAAATGCCAAACAGGGCTGGGGATTGGGGCTTGGTGGTGGAGGGCCCCTGAGTCCAATCCCTGGTACCCCCAGTCCCCCCAAACCCAAGTCCTTCTGGAGAGTTTTCCCACATGGATGAGATATTGGGACAGAAGGACCTCAGGTAAATTGTGTAGAGTTGTGAAGTGTCTGAGTTTGAAGGAGGCTTACGAATCTTGGCCTGAGGAATCCCCAGCCCTGGTCCTGTATGCAAAGTGCCCCAATGAGGCTAGAGAGGCTGGGCCCTGGCAAGCTCCTGGCAGCTCTGTTGGGGTGCAGTTGTGAACACGATCCACCCATTTTAAGTGTGTGTGGCCCACAGGATTTTGATGCATGACATAGTTTACTCTCCCCATCTTAATTCTTGAACATTGTCATGACCTTCCAAGGGACCTCATTCCCATGAATGGCCACCTGCTGTCCCTCCCCCTGGCCTTTGGCCACCACATACTGACTTTGTTTCTGGATTGGCCTTTTGGGGGCCCCCTGCTGCCGAGGGAGCCCTGCACTGGGTGTTAGTCCGTGTCGTGTCCCCCGCCACCCCCCTTTGACTCTAGACTCTGTCTGGGACAGAGTTCAGGTGTGTTTCCACAGGGTGGCCATCTGTAGCAGCTGCTCTGGAAGCTCAGCCTCAGGACCTGTCTGCCATCTGGGTCCTGCAGAGGCTGCTGTCCTTGCCCAGTGCACACCCCTAGGGAAGAGGAAGGCCCCGTCGAGCACCATCACCCCAAGTTGTGTGTGCACAGCTTCGGTATGGAAGGTGCTAGAATTTGCTTTCTTCTGGTCCTGGGGTTCAAACCCAGAGTTGTGGCCATAGTGAACCAGTGCTCTGCCACTGAACTGTGCCCCAGCCACAGGGACTAGCTATGTGGTCTAGACTGGCCTCCACCTTGGTGATCCTCCTTCCTCAGCCTCCTGACCCAGACAGTTTGGGAGTATTTCAACTTACATTTCCCTTCTGAGCTGGACTCCTCTGTGGGTGCTTCTGGGTGCTGTCACATAGAGGAGAAGACCGAGGCCCATAGAGCCAGAATCACGGGCCACGTCAAATGCAGCCTCAGGTGGCTAAGCAGGAAGCTCTGGTGTCCCTAACCCAAGGACTGGAGCTGCAGTGGTGATCCTGGGGGGTGCCGTGGGGCGTGGCCATGGACACATGTCCCCTCTAAGAGCAGCCGGGTCCCTGTGAGAATGCTCCTACCACTTTGCAACCCCTGAAGGCAAGGCAAGGAAGAGTAATGGTGATGTTCTCTTGTCTCCTGCAGGCAGACATGGTCACCCTCAGGTTCACCTCCTGGTGTGCTAAGCCCCCAGTCCAGGCTCTTGTGCCCTGCCACAAACCTTCATACCCATCCACTCCTGGGGTGGCTGGCTACCTCAGGTGTCTGTCTGTCTGTCTGTCTCTCTCTTATGTTTAGTCCTGTGAACTGAATCCGCAGTGCTTAAGCAGGGAGCCAAAAGCCTGCCCTTTTTATTTTGCTTTGTATTGTTTTCAGAGACAGTCTCCCCTTGCTAAGTTGCTGAGGCGGGCCTCCAACTTGGCGATCCTCCTGCCTCAGCCTCCCGAGTCCCTGGGATGACAGGTGAGCAACCCTGTGCCTGGCCCCTCAGGTCTCTTACAGAAAGGTGCCTTCCCTCTGGGTCAGAAGGTACTGGAACGTGCATCATGGTTGTCTGAGTCCCCTTATGTCTGGTTTGGTTTGGTTTTAGCTGAAATCCAGCATTTTTGAAAGTCTGCAGAAGAAGCGAGTTGAGGCCAGGGATGTCATCTACATGGAGGCCAACAGCGGGGCTGTGAAGGTATGCTCCCGGGGGACAGTGCCACGCCTGAGGGTCTGCCAGAGGGAGACCTGGGTGACCAGGGAGTCACATTGCTCAGCGGAGTTGGGTGGGGGAAGTTCAGCAGCTGTCCCTTTACCTAAGTCACCTTGGCTTTTCTCGGTCTTCCTCTCCTGGTGACTTCAGCAGGCAGAGTGTTCAAGACGCAAACCCTGTGGGGGACAGGGACCAGACAGCCTTCGTCCCTTCCCGCTGCACCAGGCGGTGTCTTCCATCTTCCTTTATCTCCCTGATGTCCCTCTCTGAGTCCTGAGCCTGGGGACTGCACCAGGTGGCTCCTCCTCTATCTGCTGCTGCGTCCCATGGTGGCTGCACCTCCCTGGTTCATGGATGAGCCTAAGGCCTCGTGTCACCTATAAATCACCACCTAGAAGAGCCCAGGCTCTAGGCTCCAGGAGTCCCCTGGATGCTCTTTATCAGGAGTGAAAAGAAAGAGGATAGAATCTTCCAGAAAGTCTCAGGTGTTGGCCGGGTGGCTCTGGGAGCCCAGTGTGGCACCAGGCCATGAGGCGCAGGTGGAGGGCGCCATTGGGGGCTCTCGGTGGGCAGCGGAGACCTTTCTGTCACTGAGCTCTATGTGGTCCTGGTGCCCCATGGTCTGCTGGCAGAGGCAGGCAGGTGCGACTTCTTGGCCACGGAGTTCACCCTGGAGGCCGAGGAGGACATGCCCTGCCCAAGGGCGATGTGCACAAGAAGAAGGAGGTCATCTAGGATGGGACTTTGCATGACCTGGACATGGCCCACACCAGGCACCAGGGACAGGCTTTGTGGTCCAGAACATTCCCAAGGCCCTGGGAACCAGTGTTCAGGGCCGTGCTGTCCTCCTGGAGGCCCTCTGGGATGCTCAGCAATGAGCATGACATGAGCTTCGTCCCCTGTCCCAATGTCCAGATGCCGTCACAGCTGATCTCTGGGCATGGTCTGCCCCTGGCCGCTTGCCAGCCTGCTGGGGCTGCTCTCCACCTCGGGCTGGAGGACTCGGGGCTCGAGCTCTGCAGGTAGGAAGAAACTCCAATCCCAAGAGTCTCTAGCCTCTCCTAGGCAAAGTTCCGTGGGACAAAAAAAAAAAAAAAAACAGATTATCAGCAGAAAGCCCATTCCTGGTGGGGAGTAGGAGACCCCCTTCAGGATGAAGAGCAAACCTGACTCTCTGTCCTTGTACTGAAGCTTAAACCCCAGGGTGCTTACCCATGGAGCCCCATCTGCAGCCCTTTTTATATTTTATTTAGAGACAGGGTCTTGCTGAGTTGCTCAGGATCTCACTAAGTTTCTGAGGCTGGCCTCCAAATTGCGGTTCTTCTGTCTCAGCCTCCCAAATTGCCAGGATTTTTAAAAGACAAGTGCCACCACGCACGACTCTGCTTGATTCTTGCAGGTCAGTGGAAACCTTGAGGGGATCCCTCTGAGTTCAGGAGCCCCTCATCCTTCCCAGGGGAGCTGTGCTGGGCCTTTCCACCTCAGGCTTCCAAGTTGAGTGACATCAGGGACCCAAAGGAGGCAGGATGGGCTTTGGTAGCTGCCTTAAAAAGTCCTCTCTCCTACAGGGGAGACTAGACATCCTGTCCATGATGGGCCAGTTGATGAAGCCAAAGAAGACAGAGATCACAGGGAAGATGCATGGTGAAGCCTGAGACTGGATCCAAGTTGAGGCCCTGCCTCTGACGTGCTCCCAGCTCTGAGAGCCCCCCCACTGCACGGCTCTGAGTCTTCACTCCCTTTAGAAGCTGTGGCCAAACTGTGTGCTCTGGACCTGCTGAGGTCAGCATCTGCTTCCTTTGAGGTCCCAGAAAGGTGCCGACTTTGACACCAGGCAGTGGGTCTCCCTTGCTCCTTTGTGGACTTATTTTTAATTTTTATTTTTTTTAATTTTTTTTGATGCCAGTGATTGAACTCAGGGGCTCTCGACCACTGAGCCCCGTCCCAGCATTTTTATTTTTTATTTAGAGACAGGGCCTGGCTGAGTTTCTTAGGCCCTTGCTAGGTTGCTGAGGCTGGCCTCCAAATTATGATCCTCCTGCTTCAGCCTCCCTGGCTCCTGGGATGACAAGCGTGTGCCACTGCGCCCGAATCTTCCCCAATTTTATGTCCTTCTCCGGCCCATTACCACTTTATTCCCTGAAAACATAAGTTCAACATGAATACACTCTTGCCTTGAGGCCTCGCAGCAGCCTAAGCTTCATCCATGAGTGGCCAAGAGCAGATCCATCTCTAAACTTGGTTTTGACAGCCCTGCATCATGGCTCTGGGAGAGGACAGGCCTCAGATCCTGGTTCTTTGTGAACAGCTCCATCCTGATGACAGGGGTTGCTGGTTTGGCAGGTTAGGGCTGGGACCTGAGGCAGGTCTGCCGTTCTGCAGGGGCTGGTGGTTCTGAGGTGCTGAGGCTGGGCCTTCTCTGACCCTCCTTGCTCAAGTTTCCTGGCAGAGAGGATTCTAACTGCACTTGATGGAAAGTTCATTAACCTGAGAATTGTCACGCAGGGCCCCATAAAGGGCTCCTTGACTGAGTGCAGCAGAGGAGAATCTGCATATGAAAACGCATCTCCCTAGGGCTCCCAAGTGGGGTGTCCCTGCATCAGGCTCAGGGCTCTATGGGGTGGCTCCTGGACACTGCGCCCCACACAGCTCCACAAAAGGCTTTTTGTGTCATTTTGGTGCAATGATGCCTGTTTTCTTTTTTTTTTAGATGAGGGTATAGGGATTCAACTCAAGGGCTCTTGACCCCTGAGCCCCATCCCCAGCCCTATTCTGTATTGTATTCAGAGACAGGATCTCAACTGAGTTTCTCAGGGCCTTACTAAGTTGCTGAGGCTGGCCTCCAATTTGCGCTCCTCCTGCCTCAACCTCCCAGGCTGCTGGGGTTATAGGTGCGTGCCACCACACCTGGCATGATTCTTGTTTCAAATGATGACACCAAACCTGGAATGGGTCCAGTACCCAGCCTGGGGTCAGAGAGTCAGTAGGAGAACCAGGCTACAGGGTTGGGTCTGGAGGGAATTGAGGTGTGGAGAAGAGAGCAGATGACATTTCCCCCACTGGCTGGGACCCTGTCCAAGGCGAGGTCAACAAGTACATCAACCAGGGCATATCTGAGCTGGTCCCCAGTGTGCTGTTCATGTACGAGGTGTACATGCTGGACATCGAGGGCTTCACCTCCCTGCACTGAGCTCTGGAATCTTCCATCACCCCCATCATAATTTTTGCCTCCAACCGAGGCCACTGTGTTATCAGGTAGGTGCTGCCAGCTGTCCCTGCTCCCAGGGTCTGTCCCCACCTATGACATCACAAGTCAGGATGGGATGAAGGGAGTGCATGTTGCCCCTGGGAGGAGACAGCAGGGGGACTGAAGGCCTGAGCTGCCCTGTCCCTGATGGGCAGGGTCTCTGCAGTCCTCTGAGGCTCGACATTCCTGTGGGAAGCAAAAGCCTGAGGAGTTGGGGCAGCTCTGGTGACCTGAGTGTCAGCTCCCTCACACTGGCTCCCAGAGGGCAGCAGAGCCTGTTCATCTTTAATGAGGACACTGAATGACATTGCACCTTGTCCCTTGGCATAGGTGGAAACACAGGTTTGTCTCTAAATTTGTTGTTCTTAGCTCCCCATGACAGCAGCATGCATCTTGCCATGTCACCTATACAGGGTGTGATTTTCATTCCTGTGGCTGGCCCTGCTGTGGGGTGTCCCTGGTTGTGTTCCTATGTGAACATGGGAAAGTGATGTCCATTCATTCCCCTGTCTCTCCCAGTCCCTCCCCTCCCTTCCCTTTGTCTCATCCAGTGAAATTCTATTCTCTTCTCCCCTATTGTTAGTCATCATCTGCATGTCAGAGAGGACACTCAGCCTTTGGTTTTGGGAATTGGCTTACTTACTCAGCACAATCGTCTCCAACTCCATCCATTGACCTTCAAATGCCATCATTTCATTCTTCTTTATGGCTCAGTAATATTCCACTGTGTATAGGGACCACAGTTTCTTTATCTGTCCATCTGCTGAGGAGCACCTAGGCTGGTTCTGTAGCTTGGCTACTGTGAGTGGAGCTGCTGTAAACACTGAGAACGCAGGTCTCTCCAGGAACAAAACCAGTAAGGAGAGTAAGACCTTCCTGGAGACACAGTGGGGCCTCTGGCCCCTGCCTGGCTTCAGCCTGCCATTCAGTATAGCTGCTCCAGGCCATGGGGACAGGGGTGCAGAATGGCTTCGACACATCTTTAGAACAGTGGCCCTGCTATCTGCGCCACAGCTGGGGGACATTCCTCCCTGGGCCTCTGCGCTGGAGGCCTCCTCGCCTTCCCTCAGGCCCAGTGGCTGCAGTGGGCAGGTCATGCCCTCGGTGTTTTCTGTCTTCCTGGTTCAACAGGAGCTGGACCTGGGCCTGCTCAGCACAGGTGGCAGGAGGGCCTCTTCCACCCCAGGAGCCGAGGGCCATGGGGATGAATCCCTGAGAATGCATGCTGGGGTAGGAATTAGAAAAGAACCCTGTGGTCCAAGTGTCACAGGATGGCTAGAGCCAGAAGTGAACCCCCATTTGCCCAGACTGTCTACTGAGTGACAGACAGAGGGAAATTCAGTGGCTCTTGATGGAGAAGCCCCATCTCAGGAGCTAGTGGACCACAGCACAAGGCCACCCACCGGTCTCTGCCACTGGCTGAGACTCTGCCCTTGCCCTTGGGATTTGAGCGAGTGACCCAGGCTCATGGGCAGCATTGTGTGGTCTCCCCAAGTTCCCTGAAAGTGACTGGACAAGATTAGGGTGAAAGTGCCTCCCGCAGCCTTGGGGGCAGCTGGTGTCAGCCCAGCCAGCTGCTGGGGGAGCTCACATGATACTGTAGGAGTTCCCTCACTGTGTCCCTTCGCTGGGTCTCCTCGCTGGGTCCCCTCACTGGGTCCCACCTGGCTGGCTGAGGGCTCCACATGGATACATGGCACCCCCTGCTAGGAGCCCTGCTCACAGCACCCCCAGGGTCCCTGGCCTGGCCAGCAGGTGTCTTCAGAGGGTGCTGCTCTGTCCACCCTGAGCACCAGAGAAAGCTCCATGGCAAGGTGGCTCTGACCCGAGAACCTGCCTGTGGGGATGGGGCCACGTGGTCTCCAGAACAAGACTCTGGTGCCTAGTCCCAGGGATGTGTTGGAGCAGCACTGAGGGATGTGGCTGCTGCTCCCCAAGCCCAGGAGCAGGGGCTGTGACCTGGTGTCCAGGGAGCGTGCAGCCCAGAGGCAGGCTGGGCTGTGACCAAGGCTGGACTGGGCCAGGAGCAGGGTCTCTGGGCAAGATGGGGTTGTGGCGTGGGCTGAAGAGTATCTGGGACATGGGCACACTGTGGGCAACTCTTGACCTGCTGCCCACAGGCTGCTCCCAAGGGGACCTTCCAGCTCCCTGCCCCACAGACCCATGTCTGACCCCAGGGCTCATGAGGGACAGGGAGAGTAGGGACAGTGTTGGCTGAGATTTTCTTCTCCTGAATTCCACGTGGACCCTCGGGGGCAGTGCGACATCTTAATGGGCTGTCCTGACTCGGGGACCTGCCCAGACCAGAGCCAGCAAGTGTCCAACCCAGCAGCACCTGGCTTCAAGGCCCACCCCCACCCAATGCATTTAGAGACAGAGTCTTGCTGAGCTGCTTATTTACCACCTTGCTTTTGCTGAGGCTGGTCTCCAGCTACAATCCTCCTGCCTAAGACTCCCAAGCTGCTGAGATGACAGGCATGGGCCTCTGCAGAATCCAGTCTTTTTAAAAAGTCTTAGGTGGTGAGTCTGGATGGTGGCCTTGGCCTTCTCATTTCCTTCTGTGTGGGGCTAAGGAGGGAGCCCAGCACCTCCTGTGCCAGACCAGCTACAGGCAATAGGCGTCA
>NW_026008134.1:34659-38324 GCF_001458135.2 Marmota marmota marmota | reverse complement strand
GATGCTGCTGCAGACATGTGGGGACTGCAGTTTCTTTCTTTTGGATCTGTGTGGAGAGGTGGAGCTGCTGGGTCACACAGCACCTTTGACCTTCCAAGGAACTGCCAGTAGGATGGCTTTATTACCACACTCCTACCAGGAATGTCTGAGGGTCTTGGTTTTTCCACGTGCCACTTGACATCTGTTACTGTCCACCACAGATGTCCTGGTAGGTGTGCGGTGGCCTCTCACTTGATTTGCATTTGCCAAGGGCCAGCGAGACTGCATTTTTTGTGTTTTACTGGCTATTTGTATATCTTTGTAGAAATATCTGTTTGTATCCTTGGCCCTTTTTTATTATGTTATCTTTTTATTATTGAATTGTAAGAGCTCTTTATATATTGTGGATACTAGACCTTTTCCACATGTAATTTGTGAGTATTTTTTTTTCTTTGAGTAGTCTTTTCAGTGTTTGAACAGGGTCTTTGACATAAACGAGATTTGAATTTTGATTTTAAATCTCCAGTTGATTGTGCTGGAGGTGTATGTGGCTCAGTGGTAGAGTGCTTGCCCAGCGTGCCCAAGGCCCTGGGTTCCACATACAGCATCACATACACATACAAAAAACAAAGAATTGCAGGTTATCTGCTTTTTCTTTTGTGTTTTTGGCCTCATATTTAAGATATCATTGTCCAGCCAGAAGCAGTGGCATACAACTATAATTCCAGAGGCTGAGGAGGCTGAGGAGGCTGAGGAGCCTGAGGAGGCTGCGGCAGGAGGATCATGAGTTGGAGGCCAGCCTCAGCAAAGCCCTAAGCAACCCAGCAAGATTCTGTCTCTAAACAAAAATTAAAAAGGGCTGCATCTGGGGGTCCATGGTGGAGCCTCTCAGCACCAAACAAAATCAACAAAATAGGGGTTCTCTGGGGCCACCTGAGGGTCAGTTTATTACCTGTCCCTGGCTCTGCTTTCCTTCGGTCACCCCCTAGCTCTCTGTGGCTGTCAGTGCCCCTTCCCAGTTTCCAGTGTCTTGTCTCAGACAAGCATAGATGATGGGACTCCTCTTGGCCTTCACAGGGGCACCGAGGACATCCCCTCTCCCCACCAGATCCCCCTGGACCTGCTGGACCGTGGGATGATCCTCTGCACAATGCTCTGTCCCCCACAGGAGATGAAGCAGGTGCGCCCCTGCTGCCATCCCCTCCTGCCTTCACTTTCGGCCCCTCACCACCCTGGGCAGCTCCTGTTACCCAGAGGCTCTGTCCCCTCATCTGCAGGGTGGGTTAGTTATGGGGACATTGTCCAGTGTCCCAGAGCCTCTGTTCCCCTGAGTCTTGCCTGTTCTCACCTTTAACCCCCTTTGGCCAAGTTTGAGGGAGAGAATAAAAAACAGGGACCTGACAACAACCAGTGATGGAACCAGGGCCTTAGACTCAGAGCCTGTCCCCAGCCCTGTTCTGCCTTTGATTCAGAGACAGGGTCTCACAGAGCTACTCAGGGCCTCACTTTTGCTGAGGCTGACTTTGAACTCGTGATCCTCCTGCCCCGGCCTCCCAAGTGCTGGGATGACAGGCCTGTTCTCTGAGCCCAGCTGAAGGGCTTTTCTGGGGCACCTTGCGGCAGTGGTGGCATGCATAGGGGATTGCTGAGAGCCACAGCTGAGTCGGAATGACCCCTGGCATTTTGCCAATAGTATTGGTTGAGAGGCGAGCCATTAAGATGATGCTGGATTGATTCACTTGTATGTTAGACCTTTACTATCTGCCTAGACCTCCTACTTTGGAGTTCTCACAGGTCCTGGAGAGGTTGCATTGGTTGGAAAAGTGCTGGAGGAGGGATTTCCGGTTGATGGTTCCTGGAGGAGCCGCGTGGATGGCGTTCAGGAGAGTTCCCAGGGAGCGTGTGTGGAGTGTGCTGGTAGAGTTCAGAAATAAAGTTTGTTCCTGCTCGAGTGGCTCGTAATTTGTGCCCAGCCAGACTGCAGCATTTGGTGGCCCGCACGGGGAACGCCTGAAGCTCGGAGGTAAGTGAAATCGCTTCGCCCCTGAGGGAAGGCGAGAGAATGGGTGACCATTTCAAAAAAACCATGTGTTCTTGTTTTGATTTGTTTTGTTTTTGTTTCAAGCTGCCTATCCCTAGAACTTTCTCAGGCAAACTTGGAAAAATGGTTGGCTCAAGGTTTGAAGTTGTTTGCCCCTGAGGAAGAGATAGAAATAGACCACAAATGCACATGTCAAGAAAATAGGAAAATTGATACAATGATTTTTTGTTCCATTTTTGTTTCATTCTGTTTCAGTTTTGTTTTGTATTATACTAGATCAGAAATTAGCAAAAAACAAACTGAAAGAGTGTTAAGTAAATTGTTAGAGGTCCAGACTATGGTAGAAAACATGTTAGATCAAGCAAAAGAGAAGGTCTCTCGAGCTAGTCAGACAGAGGAAGAAAATTTAAAGGAAGAAAGCTTAGAGGAGAAACAGCTATCAGGGGGAAGCTACAACAGGAGGCTGCTACTAACTCCGTTCTATCACCAGAGGGCATAGTTCCACCAACAGCTCCATCTCTGGAGACAGTTGAGTGGCCCTCAACCCCTGTAGTTGATAGATGGGATCCTGAGACAAGACCTCAAAGATTAACATGCCCTGTACTTGAGCAGGTAGGAGGGCAGCAAATTCACTATGCTTTAGATTTCAAAACAGTGAAGCAGTTAAAGGAGGCTGTAACAACCTATGGTCCCCAAGCACCCTTCACTGTAAGCATGGTCGAATCCATTACCAACTTGGACATGACGCCAGCAGATTCAGCTAGTATGTGTAAAGCTGTGCTTAATGGAGGGCAATATTTGTTATGGAAGGTAGCCAATGAGGAGTTTTGCATGGAGACGGCTAGGCGATATGCAGCAGCTGGTTATCCTCAGAGAAATCTACATATGTTGTTAGGAAAAAGACCTTATGAGGATCAGCAGCAACAAATTAGATATGATCCTGCTATATACTCACAAATTGCTGCAGATGCAGTTAGGGCATGGAAGACTTTACAAGGACATGGATATTTACAAGGTCAGTTATCTAAGATAATACAAGGAGCTAATGAACCTTATGCTGAATTTGTAGATAGGCTTATTCAAACAGATACCAGAGTTTTTGGGAATACAGAACAAGCAATGCCATTAATAAAACAACTGGCTTATGAGCAAGCAAATCATTGGTGCAGAGAGGTCATTATACCATGGAAACATGAAGATATAAACACATATATTAAATTATGTAGAGACATTAATGAACAAGGGCAAGTCTTGGCAGCTGCAGTACAACAGGCTTTAGATGCTAGGCCCGAAAACATGCTACAGTTGTGAACAAAGAGGCCATTTTAAAAGGAGTTGCCCCATAGGAGGTGGGTATAATGAAGCTAGGTATCAAAGGAGTAGAATACCGGGTGTTTGCCCACGATGCCATAGAGGGAGACATTGGGCTAATTAATGCCATTTTCAAACCACCATAGAGGGTACTCCATTATCAAAAAACGGACAAGGGCCAGGTGTTTACCCATGATATCATGGAGAAAAGCATCAGGCTCCATTGCCAAAAATGGACAGGGGGCCCAATGCTCTGGGGCCCACGACCACAAATATACGGGGCACTGGAGGAACCCAGAAACACCATGGAGGAACCCAGCAACACCATCAGGGT
>NW_026008134.1:0-33232 GCF_001458135.2 Marmota marmota marmota | reverse complement strand
TCTAATCCTTTGTTGTCTTTTTGGTCTAAACATCCTGTAGTTTTTCCAAAGATGACAAAAAAAAAACCCTATCATGAATGCTCCAAATATATTCACTGATGTGTCAAATAATGGTACAGCAGCAGTAGTTACCCCTGATCAAACTTTTACATTTTTAATACCCAAACAATCAGCTCAAAAGGTAGAGCTTAATGCAGTAGTACAAGCTTTTGTCATGTTTAAAGATTCTGTACTTAATTTATTTTCTGCTTTGAACTGCTTGCAGAGCTTGCCTGGACTATGTATCACTTTTATGCATTGTGAACTATCTGTTGGTGCAGCGAATTGTGGTAGTGGTGGCATATCTTTGCAGATGGTGTCATTGGTGGTACAATTTTTCCAAAAAGAGCTGTCATTTGGCTTGGTGTCATGACATTTTGCATCCTCCTCTTTTCTGCTAGTGATGGTCTAAAATTTTGGGGCCAAGAAAGGTGAGGCAAAGAACCTCACACCCCCACTGGCACCAAGGCCAAATTTTGAGGCCAAGAGAGGTGAGGCAAAGAATCTCACCCCCACACACACACTGGTGCAAAGGCCTATCTACAAGTATGGCTCTATGCTGGACCGGTAGTCAGTGACGGGTAAGATCCAATTGCAGTGGTACCAACCTAAGACAGGAGGCTGACGCCTTGAGGTCAGCTCATTCGATGACGGGTAAGAACCATATGTAGTATTGGACAACCTAACAGGCACGGTCCCTAAGCCACATTGATTGTTGTTTTATTAAACATAAGGGGGGAAATGCTGAGAGCCACAGCTGAGTCAGAATGGCCCCTGGCATTTTGCCAATAGTATTGGTTGAGAGGCGAGCCATTAAGATGATGCTGGATTGATTAAATTGTATATTAGACCTTTACTGTATGCCTAGGCCTGCTACTTTGGAGTTCTCACGGGGATTCCTGGAGAGTTCGCATTGGTTGGGGAAGTGCTGAAGGAGGGATGCCTGGAGGAGCCGCATGGGTGGCATTTGGGGGAGTTCCCAGGGAGCGTGTGTGGAGTGTGCTGGTAGAGTTCAGAAATAAAGTTTGCTCCTGCTCCAGTGGTTTATGATTTGTGCCCAGCCAGACTGCGGCAGGGGGTCGCTTCCTGGGGTGCACGCTGGCCTGGTCACCTGGACCCCACTCTGCTGGTCTCGCAGGGCATCTTCTGTGTGCAGGCCCCAGCATGCCCAGCTTCTCTGGATCCCTGGCTCTGTTCCTCTGGACAGCCGGTGTGTGGGCTTGGACACGGCTGTTCCAGCACCTCTCGTGAAAGCTGCAGGGAGGACTGGGTGACTTTTGTCCCTGCGCCTCCACCCCTGGAGTGTTTTAATGGCTTTAATTGAAGCCAGGGATCCTTGAGACCTTGTTTATGGAGCTGCCAGAGTGACAAATCTTCATTGCATATGAGGCACCAGGCCCCAGTGATCTCGGCCACACAAGAGGCCACTTCATCACTCAGCCCTTATCACCCAGCACCCACAGGACCCGCGAGAGGTGTCAAAGTTACAGATGACACAGCCCCACTGATGCCATGCAGGCTGCCAGATCCTGGGGACACATTCTGATTTATTGGACCGTCACATTCACCTCTCAAATATAAAAGGCTCCTTTTGGTCCCAGGCTGCAGAGGGAGGTTGGAGCCTTTAGGGCCAGGGTGCAGGGACAGAGGGGGACACCAGGTTCTCTTTAGTCAGTGAGCAGGACACTGGCTGTGCATCTGGCCTGGGTCCCCTGGAGGGTGTAACCAGCCCCATGCTCCCCAGTCCAGCAACATGAGACGCTGCACAGGATCATTTTAAAGCACTGTATAAATGGGATATTTGGGCTCTGTCACTTTTTTTTTTTTGGTACCAGAGATTGAACCCAGGGTCACTTAAATCCTGAGCCCACTCCCCAGCCGTTTTTATATTTTATTTAGAGACAGCATCTCACTGAGTTGCTTATGGCCTCGCTATGTTGCAGAGGCTGGCCTCCACCTTGCAATCTTCCTGCCTCAGCCTCCTGAGCTGACATTACAAGCATGCACCACTTTGCCTGGGGCCCAGTCTCTGTGGATCATGTTTTTCCTCCTCTGAAGGATCATTAAGATCCAAGCCCAGACGGAGGATATCAGCATCAGTGAGGAGGCGCTCAACCACCTGGGGAAGATCAGCACCAAGACTATTCTGAGATGAGGCAGTGGCCTCCTGGGCTAAGGTGGAGGCTGCCCAAGGCTCAGGCTGTTTCTGGGCTTCCAGGTGTGATAAGTCCTGGGACACTGTGGCCTAGATTGCTGAGGTGGCTTGTGAAAGTTAGATTGACAAGAGAGGTCCCCCTTGTCCAGCAGTTGACACACCCTCTGTGGGAGGTCACTAATCCTGCCACCTTCCTCTGGGACAGTAAATGGTCAGAGCCAGACCCTGGGCTCCGTGGGGGCCTCTCCAGCCCAGCCCCTCCCCTGGCTCCTGGCTTCTGTCCAGATGCACGAGGACAGTGGGCTCTCCATACCAAGGAGGGTGTCCCCGACAGTCGTCAAGGCCTGTGACCCATTTCCTTGCCCCCCACGTGTCCCTGGGGTCCAGCTGAGCCTACAGCTGAAGCTGCCCTGGCTGGGTGGTGGCTTCATTGACTTTTAACCTCTCTCTGCTGGAGATGCACTGGACCTTGATTTTGTTGATTTATTGTGACGTGGGGCTGAGGAGCAAATCCAGGGCCTCAAAAGTGCTAGGCAGGCACCCTGCCACTGAGCCCTGTCCCCAGCCCTCTTTTGCATTTTATTTAGAGCAAAGGTCTTGATGGTTTGCTCAGTACCTCACTAAGTTGCTGAGGCTGGCCTCCAATTTGCCATCCTCCTGCCTCAGCCTCCAGAGCCCTTGGGAAGCCACTGTACCTGGCTTGAGGAATTTCTAGACTAGGGTTAAGATGTGGGGACCAGCACTTACATCATGCTGGTGGCCTCTCTGATGGGGCTGTGACTGTTATGTTCCCATCCCTGGAAGCTCTGTCCTTTGCTGGCTCCACAACAACCAGCCAGAGCCTGGAAGGGACCCAGCTGGCAGCGTACTGCCACCTGTGGACATGGGTGGACTCCCTCTGGGCCCGGCTTGACTCCTGTCCTCCATGGAGCTGCTGACCCCAGCCAACCTGGTGGCCAAGATCAAAGGTAAGGACAGCATCGAGCAGGAGCACACGTGGAGGAGATCAGTGAGCTGTTTGATGATGCCAAATCCTCAGCCGAGATCCTGGCTGACCATCAGGACAAGTCCATGAAGGGATTTGTGTGGCAGTCCACAGGATACTGTGTCCCCCTGAGGGGCTGCATGCATGGCCTAGGCCTGGCCTGCTCCTCACCCATGAGGTCTGCGGTGTTGTCAGTTCTGTCTGAAGAGCATTTTTTAAAAATTATAATTTTGGGGATTGCTTTGGTGGAATCCTCCCTCCCCTGAGGCGTTTTTAAATAAAATATTAAATGTTATTTAGATGACACCTCCCCCCTTCCCCTCCCCCTCTTCTTCCTCCTTCCACCCCCTCCCCCCTCCCTCCCTCCCTCCCTCTTTTAAACTTCTTTTTAGGGGCAGGGAATAACTGGGATTAAACCCAAGGACATTTTTATTCAGAGACAGGGTCTCACTGAGGTGCTCAGGGCCTTGCTGAGTTGCAGAGGCTGGCCTCCAACATGCGCTCCTCCTGCCTCAGCCTCCCAAGCCACTTGGATGACAGGTGTGTGCCACCATACCCAGCTGGCCATATCTTAATTATCTACTATTGTTATATATATTTCTTCCAACATGGCCTGGCTCGAGGCCAAAGGTGTGGGTTCTGGGCCCTGTCCCCAGGAAGGGTGCCTCCGTGTCCCCCACTGTGCACTGTTGGGATTTCTCTCAGGTCAGGCCCTGGGACAAGCTCACTGTGGTGCAGGGGACAGTGAGACCAGGGTGAATTTCGAGATTTACCTCCACCTCTGCCCACCATCTCCTCATCCACTCGGTCCCATGTCCCCAAACCCAGGCATCTGAGGTTCTTCCCATGTGGGAAATGCCTCCGAGTTCTCATTGCACACTGTTCTCGGCCTATTGGGGAAGAACCTTCTGGAATGGCCAGCTGTCAGGGGCTGCTCCCTCCCACTCACTCAGTGGCCCTATAACCCTGAGGTGATCAGTGATGGGGATACGCTGAAGAGACCCAGGAGCCTACAGAAGGCTCTCAACAGCCCAGCTGCACCAGCCTGAGCAACCAGAGAGTCATTCTGGGTTTTTATCCAGTGCTCAGTGACATTCCTGAGTCATGCTGACGTCAGATGAACTTGGTCAACAGTGGGCTGGGCTTGGCCACCTGCGAGTTCCAAGTCACTGAGGTAAATGTGCAGCCACTGAGCCCAGGACACTGCCCTCCATAGGTGGACAGGAGAGGAGGGACCATGTGGATCTGAAGCGTCCTCTTGATCCAGCTAGGAGTTGGCACTCAATGATAACTGGACGCATCCACAGCACATCTTCTGCCTTCAGACAGATGGGGCAGGGGCTAGATGTGGGTTTCCATTGCACCAGATGGGAGGGGGTCGAGTGGTCAGACTTGAGTGGTGTTGAGTGTTAAGACTTGACACAAACAGGTAATAAAGGACTAGACAGAGGGAGGTTTGGGTGCGTGGGTTACCCTGCAGCTAACATTTGTTCAGCCTTCCCTACAGACAACTTAGTTCAGCCTGTCCTGCTCCTAATAGATTCATTCTCAAATAAGTAAAGCACATGGCTTTTTGTAAGACAAATACTTAGGAACTAGGATTTTGTTTTATTGCATTTGCTCTTGAATAAAATAAAAAGTATAGATCTTAGTGTATTTTCCACAATATAAGCCAATTTCCACCTCAAGCCCACAGCTCTGTCTCACTTAAAGGGCTCCCAATTGAAGAACAGCTAACCCTGGAAAGAAACATTGGAAATTGAGCTCAGAACATTTTCATTGTGGAAATTTTGTGACATCATGATTTGTTGTAGATTTTCCATGGGATTCAGATTTTCTTACAACTTAACTTCTTTCTGCATCCTAAGTCTGGGCTGTAGGAAAGAGGTAGCCCAATTGTCACTGACAAGTTTCACCGATTCTGTTAGTACCACAAAGCTCTGCTCCCTCCAAGGAGAACCGTCTGTGCTGACAGTGACCCCAGGGCCATGTTATGCCTACTACATGCCAGGTACTGTTCCAAACCCTCTGCAGACATAGTTCACTGAATCATTAAAGCAATCCTGCATGCCAGCTATTATTGTTATTATATTCTAGGGAAGGTCAAACAACTTGCTAGAATTTGCAGAGCTATTAAGGATCTGAGCAGGAATATGAGCCCAGGTAATCCAGCCCCAGACCTTCCATGACTGTTTTTGTATGTTGACCCTATGAGCTGTGACTTTGCCTGTCTGTCATGTTTCCTCCTGTCCCTGGAGCCAGAGGCACAACTGGAATGGGCATGTAACTTAGCAGAACCAAATAAATTTTTTAAGAAGATTTCTGAGCTGTTGGCCCACAGAACATTACTATTTCCTCTGAGATTTCTCCTTATAAGCAAGATGTGAGCCTGGTATTGCCCAGAGCTGTGTTTTCAGCTCATGAAGAAAAGCTGCTCTAAATAGATGCAAGCACAGATCATGATAAGTTATGCAAATAAAGACCTGATGGTCTCCCAATCAACTTCCCAACCAGAGGGCTAACAAATTCCTTTTGTATGCATAAACTGTTTTGATATGGTCATGTGGTACTTGCCCCTTTAAGAGACTTGACAAACAAAAATGCAGAGTAAAAACAAGCAAGAGAAACATGTCCTCACATTTAAACATACATGCTCACATTACAGCCATGTAGCTGAGGCCCTCAAAGACCTAACAATTAAAATGTCCACACAGAAATTCCTAAATTGAAGCTATAAATCAGGGGCACGTTGAATGAGAAAACTTGGTGAGCAGATCCACTTATCATTCTGTCATGGACCACTGCCAGCACCCCTTTGTGCTAGCTAAGGAGTGCTTCTACAAGGTTCAAAGTTGCCTCCCACAACCTGGTACACAGATCAAAGCAACCTCAGAGCACAGAGATCATGGGCTATGCTTCTAAAATACATAGGCCATAAATACAATGAGGGAGTCCAATTATTATTACATTTAGTCTTTGCTTACCTGGTCCTACAACACACACTTGATCTGGGCAGGACATGACAGGTTAGGCTAAATAGAAGGCTTCTTCTATTATTGTCCTCTTAAGTTGACTTTGTAGGAAAAAAAAAATTCAAGTAATGCCTATTGACAACTGGGGCCATTAACTATGGTGTCATGAATCTAAAACCTGAAATGGTCATCAATATCTGTGGCTGAGAAACCCACTGGTTCAGTACATGTGACTTTAAAAGGTAAACAAATTTACAAATACTTTGGCACCTTTGCCTGCTCCCCAGGGTGTGCACCAGCCTTGAGGTTCTATTTGTTCTGCTTTGTTAATTTGAAATATTGAATGGCCAAAAGCTGCAAATGAAAAAGCACCAGACAGTTTCTTGATTTCTTCACCCTTCTAATTCCACGAAATACTTAGCTTTCCCTCAAACTAAAATAAAATGGGAGGAGGGGGACATTTTTATTTATAATTCATGTTTCTTTGCCTGAAGTGACTAGAGGCATCGAAATCCAGAGAATAACTGAAGGAGTAAAGCAAAACTCTAAATTTAATCCATTAGTACTCAAGTTTAGATTTCATGCACGGTTGCGATTTTATCTATACCAAAAGCAATTTTTGAAAGGAACATTTGAAAATTCAGTGAATCCTTATCTGTTAATTTCACAGGTTGCTCAGAAGCAGGGACTTCAACTTTTTCCTAAGAAAGCACTAATGAAGCACAAATACCTTCAGCACTCAGGAGACCCATGGAGGATAGAAACTTCAGGATGCAGAGTTGCAGTAGACCAAGAGTGGTGACTCACCGGCCACCCAGCTGCAAAATCAGGAACCATCAAAGGCCCAGTAAAGCTCTGCACTCAGTCCCTCCTAGAGTGAGAATGGCAGAATTATGGCATAATATATCACAGCAGCCTAAGGAGACTCAACTCCTACTCAGACATAAAAGCACACAGTGGGAAAAGTGAATTCCAAATAAATCATGTCATTCAGTCACTATTAGCACATGATGAGGAATGTCTTTGACTATTGTTCTCTGGTTTTATAAGATGCTAACATAGCAAGCCATGTATGAAATGTATGGAAACATGGCAAATATTCCAGAATTCTAAAGTCATCTCAATTTTATTTTTAAACACAAATTGGTACTGATATTTTTGCAAACTTTTCTCCACAATATACAGATTCCTTATTTCCAGAATGTAAAATGCCCTCCTAACACTGAAGCAGTAGCTCCTCCCCACCACACTGTCTCCTTGTATCTCAGTTTATCTTTATGCAACAACTACCATGTTCCCAGTTTAAAGCTAGCCCAAAATGTTTATAGAAGTATAAACTGTGGTCCACACCCTTGCAGAACTCACAGGCTAGCTACAGAGACACCAGCTAGTGACACAGAAGACCAGGGAATTCCATTCTGTATTCTAGTAGGTTACCTAACAAGAATTCCTTTACCTTCTAAAGTTATTGAGAATGGGATGCATCGTGCATTTGACAGGGTATCAACATTGCAATTAGCATCATTTTTTTTTCTCAGTGGTACTAGGTAACAGTGGTTCATTGTTCATTGATGGAATTTTAGCTTCCATAGAAGATAGCAATGGGAGGCTAAAGTAGCCCATCCTGATCCATGGGAGCACAAAGCAAAATGCTCCTTGAGGGGTGGGACTTGGTCCAGTGCTTCCCTGGTGCTGGGATAGAAGAGGACATTCTCCCTCCTTCCTTCCACAGTCATGGTGCTTAATCTGTTCTTTACCATCTTTTCCCTCCCAGATGCCCTGCCCTGCTCGGGCTGAGCCCATCCAACCCTTTCTACCCAGTCTACTCTCCACCCTGTGACCCTCATATTCTGCATTTTGTTCATATTTACTGAGTATGAAGGACAAATAGAAATTATATATTTTAAATTTTGATAGAATTTTCCATTGTGGAATGATTACTGTGATCAAACTAATTAACACACCATTGCTTCTTCTTTTCTATGGGGCGGCAAGAGTACTTGGGAACTACTCAGTTTATTTCAGATAAACAGGGACAATATCAATGCTACAGTCACATTGCTGAACACAAGGTTTCTAGTACATGTTTGTCTTATACCTAGTAAGTATATTACTTAATTATGAAGCTAATAACATCACTCAAAGTTTAAAATACTCCAATGTCACCTTATCACCCTGAGGTTAAATTAGAAACTATAAGAAAACAAGACATCACAATCTGAAATCTGGCTAATTTTCCAGTCCTAATAGGTGCCACCTCAACCCTGCCCAAACCCACCACCGATCCCCTCATTGTGCCCACAATGCACCACACTCTCCCCCTTCCAAGATTTCCAGTATGCCTGCCTAGAGTTCCCTAACCCATTCCCCGTGCTTTTCTCTTGGTAAAAGCTCAGCCAGCTTCTTGGACTTTTAACTCACACTATGTGGCAGAGACGACTTTCCACAGGTTCGTTTCCTCCCCTGGGGAACATGGCTTCCCACTGCCAGGCTCGGCCATGCACTTGTTCTCTCATGCGTGCGTGTGAGTAGAGTAGTGGATGGCTATTGTGCCTAGCCTGGGTACCTTGGGATCGAGGTGCCTTCCTATGCTTCCTGTTCTGTTGGCTGCATGCCAAGAGCTCCCAGGTACCAGGAACCAGAGCCAGACACTGGCAGCACAAGGAAATAAGTCTGTTGACACTAATTACCTTGGGCTACTCTCTTGAGATTTGGGATTTCTTTATTTCAATGCCTACTGTTTCCTTAATAGTGAGATAATGTATAATCGTATGATATCTTCAAGATAATCACAGTCTCAATGTGGAATTAAAAATTACATTGACCAGACATGCCAAATCAATGTAAGGCAGTCTCCTGGATGGGATTCCAGAATAGAAAAAGGACATTAGGTAAAAATTTAAGGAAGCCTGAAAAAAATTATGTACTTTAGCTAATAATAATTTGTCAATATGGGTCCGTTATTTGTACCAAATGCAGCACAGCCAAGCAAAATGTTAATAACAGGGGAAATTGCAGGGGAAGTGACTCTATTGAAATGGTTGAGTCTGCACACATTTTCATAAATCCAAAACTGTTTGAACAATAAAGCCTATTAATGTACAAAGTTCCAGCTAATTTAGATGGCTAAGTTCTATAGATCTACTCTACAGGATTGTGCCTGTAGTTAACAACAAGGAATCATTCAATTCAAAATTATCAGGGACATTGCTCTCCTGTTGAGTACACTTCCAACACCCACATCTGCATAGGTGTACACACCAAGCCACAGGGACACCTGCCCCTGCCTGTACAGGTGCTGGAGATGCAACTGTTACTTGGAGGTGGTGATGGCATCAACAGGTGATTGGCACACCCAAACTGTGTGTATTCAACATGTGCAGCTCCTTATATATCAATTGTACCTCAGTAAAGCTACTTTTAAAAATAAATTTAAACAACTGCCATCATCATAAAAATTCACATTTATTTGATGCACAGTCCCACCTTGCACAGCATGAGGACCTGTTGGGGCTGGCCTCTTCATGGGCTCAACAGGGCAAGGGGTCGGACTCTAAATCCTTTGTCCCCCACCTTGAGTAGTTTTCCCCTGTCCCAAAGGTCCTGACCCCACGGTGGTCAGGGAAGCCGTGGGTCTCACCTGATCAGCACTGATGCTTGATGGCTCATGGCTCACTCTTGAAGGGCCTGAGGAGAATGCGAAGGTGGCTCTCTAGTGGGCATTTTAGTGACCATCCAAACAGCACAGCCTTGCTCAAAGAAGGCCACCTCTCCCACTTCCTGCTCCAATTCCCTTGGCATCTGTCCCTGCAGAAGAGCAGGACCACACACTACTCGGGTCTTCTTGTCCCAATTAGCTCGCATCCAGGCCAATATGGCTTCTGTGGGTGCAGTGGTGGGATGCCTTATTCCCCTTCTTCTCCAGTGAAGCTTCCCACTGAATGGCCACCAAGGCCTTGATGTCTGCAGGGAAAATCAATGCCAGGTACCTGTGGCCATGCCCACCTAATGGGCCGATTCGCCTGGAGCTTTGTAGGTGGCTCTGGAAGGTCACATCCTCCTCCCTACACTTGCTCTTTGTGTGGAGAGGGATGGAGCTCACAGCACAGCTCTGCATAAACATCCACTAGGCTGTCCCCACTATCCCCAAAGTACCTGAGGCTCTGATGAATGACTATGCCCAGTGGGATTGTCTTGGAGTAAACAGTTTGTGGTAAAAAGAGAAAGAGATCTCAATATTGAAGATACAAATCAAAAGGAAAACCACCAAAATTAATTTTCTAGCCCTCTATGAAACAAAGAGCCATGTCTATATTCACAGAGACTCAGGAAGCTGAGTCAGGATCACAATATCAAAGCCACCCTCAGTAGTTTAGTGAGGACCTAAGCAACTTAGCAAGAACCTATCCTAAAATTAAAAAAAAATAAAAAAATAAAAGGTCTGGGGATGTGGCTCAGGGGTTAAGCACCCCTGGGCTCAATCCCCAGTAACCCCCTGTCACGAGGGGTCAAAATTTTGACATATGCAGTCAAGGAGAGAAATAAAGAATGTCCATGCACTTCTGCCCCTTTCAATGCTTTATTCACTCAAATTACTCAATGCAATTTCACTCTATAGGTTATTAATCAAGAAAATGACAATCCTTAATTCTAGGCACTGCAATAGACATAATAATTCACAGGAAACAATTCTATATTAATTCTAAGCACTGCAAAATGCACTTAATCATGATAAGCTAATGACAGGCATTCCCTCTGGATGCTATGTTCAAAGGTTTTTAAGTCTTAGGCTTTGAGTCCAGCAGATGCACACTCACTCAGACTGCAGTGATCAGGTCTGGAACCAAGGCAAGCTTTTCCTGGCATGAAGTGGGAGACTGGTTGAGAAGTGGGCCATAGGAAGAAGTCACGGCTGTTACCAAGGCCCAGAGGAGGTGGTAGACTTTAAGACTGAAGAGGATCATGCAGACGCCCAGGAAATGATGACAAATGATGCACTAGCAGTTCCTCATCAGGCTTTCCAGCTTGAGTGCATCCTTTTTTGGGGTGGCTGAATGCCGGTTCATTTGCTCTATCATTTATACTAAATTTGGGGTGTTTTTTTACCCCCCCCATTTCAATCCTTATCAGACATCACCAGATTTCTCAGTGACATCATTCACCCTGGGGTCAGAAACATCTGGTTTTGTGGTCTCCACCCTGATCTTACCTTTCCCTCTTATCAGGCGAGGACAGCCTGTCAGGGGCTTCACCCTCTTTATCAGGGTGAGGCAAAGGAAATTGTTTGAGGCCATACTGGAGGGATTTGTGAGTGTGCCTGGTGAAACTGCAGGTTTTTTAAAGTGGAGTTGCTTAGGCTCAGGCCTAAGGCCATCCTTCCTCCTTCCCCCCCAAAAAAAGTGAATTTGTTACTAATCTACTTACCATAAAAACAAGTTGAACAGGGGAGTAAGTAGAGCAGAAAAGGAGGGCAGCAGCTAGTCCTGGGACCTCCTGCATCTTACATTGTGGCCTGAGGAGGAGGGTGGGCTGGATTCCCAATCCTTGCCCCTTGTCCAGAGGTCTCTGCATATGTGCAGCACATCTCCCACAGCTGCAGGTAGTGGGGAGGGTGCAGGCAGGTAGAAAGCGTTCAGCATGAGCAGCTAAGTCCACTTAAGAGCTCAGGTGGAAAAGATGCCTCCTGGCCCCTGGGGAAGCCATCTGAACTGCAACTGCATGACCCCTGCCTTCGTAGGAGGCACAATTGAAACAAATAATTCCTCATATCTAATGGCACAGCTCAGTGGGCGGGTCACTGCACACAACTGGAACACCCTGGGCCCACAAGGTCTCCTGCCATTCCTTCAGGCTCCTCTGTGTGCTTTGCTTTGTTATGAAAAATACTTAACCAGACAGCTGTCCTCTTAACATGTTTTAAAGGGCAAAATGCCACATTCTTAACTGTGGGCAGCTAGGGTGCAAATCTCTAGGTCTCACTCACCTGGAATACATGTGCCCATGTAGCTTTGACCAACACCTATTTCTCACCCTCACCCCTGGTGACCACCATTTATTCTCAGCCTCTATAAGTCCACATTTCTAGATTGCCCGTGTAAGTGTGGTTGTGCCAGATTTCTCTGTGCCTGGCTTATGTAATTCAGCACAATGTCCTCTAGGTCCACCCAAGTTGCTGAAAGTGCTGGCATCTCCTTCCTTTTGGGGGTTGAATGATAATCCACAGTACACCTGCCAATTTGCTTAGCCATCTATCCATCCACAGGACATTAAGATGGATTCTGTCCCTTCTTATTGTGAAGGGTGTTGCAGAAAACCCATGAGTATAGACGTCTCTTCCATATGCTGATTTCATTTCTTTTAAATATACACAGAAGAGGGCTTCCTGAGCCATATGGTTGTTCTATTTTTATTCTTCCAAGGAACCTCCACACCACTCTCCATTGTATCTGCACATATTTGCACATTTGCAAATCATCTGTGAGTAATGCTTCATGGGAATTGAGGAGGTTGAAGGCGGTGAGTCAGACACACACTTCCAACCAGAGAAGTTGTTAGAGGAATGGCCATGTGACCTGTAGCCCACAGAAAATAAGCTCAGTGGCCTTGGAGAGTGGCACGGCCATGCACAAATCTTATGGAAGGTGAAGCTCACAGCAGAAGTACACAGTACATGTGCTTTGGGGGACATCAGGCTGGAGGTTTTGTGCAGGTCTGCCCATCTGCCTGAGGATCTATAAGAGAGGCCTCACCAAGTTTCTGTTCTCCCAGTGCTATCATTCTAATGCCCTGAAATGGTTTCCTGGTGACATCTGAAGAACCTGCCATCAGCTGGACACAGCACTTCCTCCTCCCACCTGCTGCTTCTCATGCTGGCAGTGACAGCCTCCCCCGTGTCCATGAGTCCTGCAGTGGACCTGCTGGCCACCTAGCAGCTGTGTCACTGCCATTTCTGCAGATCAATGCCTAATAAGGACTGAGTCCAGAAGACCCAGCCCCTCCACTTTTACCCAGGATGCGATTAGAACATATCCAGGGCTGGATGATTCCCTGAGGAAAGTTGTGTTCTTCTGGCTCTAAACCCAGAGGGATATGAGGCTTGAGCTGCTTCCATGAGGGAAGAGCCTGTCAGACCATGGGACACACACAGCAGAAGGCAAAAATGAAAGTGAAGATAAACTGTACCCTGATGAACCCCTGGATGCTACTGGGTCTGCAGTTAATTCTTCCCCTGAATACTACACAAGGTATTACTCCTTATTGTTTGTCTAAACCTGTTTTAATTGGATTTTCTGTCATTTGCAAATGGAAGATAACAAACTGATACATTTCATAAACTCAGGACGATATTTATTGTAATTTTTTGGTTTTCTACTATGTAGACTAGCATCTCTTTCCCAGAAGGAAGGCAGGAAGAAGGGAGAGTGAATATTTGATGGAAGGTTCTATGTAGGGCATGATGTAATGTGGGACATGTTGTATCAGAAAAGAGGAAACTTAACTTGCTGGCTGCTACCCACTTCCCAGTCCTGGGGCCACATGTGGCTAAGAGAGCACCTAGAGATTAGCCAGAAGGCATTGCCATGGGTTGTGATAAAGAATCAAACCACCTCTAGAATAGGCTCAGAACACTTCTGCCCTCACGGACAGGACAGCTTGTTTCTCCCATTACTGCCTGTAGAATGGGTATAGATGCAAATTATCCCCACCCTGCTGACCTTTACCCTGATTGGTGCTGACCTTTACCCTGATTGGATCCTGTACATTATATTAGCTGTGTGTGTTTTCTCATTAAACAAGATCTTGCTTTGACTGTTCTCCCTGGTGCATCTGATTGTCCTGTGTCTTGGTTTGTCCCTGTCTGGGCATGCTCCGCCAATATCTTCTGCAGGTCAGGAGGGAAGAGGGGGCTAAAACCTCCGACAGTTCTAGCTGAGCAGTCAGCCTGAGAAGGGAAGGGCAGACATTGATGATCTTACCATTGCCACAAAGAATGGCCGCCTGCACTCTGATTGGGATCACTCATGAAATAAAGTGGGCTATTAGGCTTATCTGTCCCTCCCATGGCACTCTAATTAAATAATCACCTTTAAAAATCTTAGTATTTTGAAATAAAGTAATTTTAGTTAGAGGGAAATTTCATGGACAAGTGGTGTTTGATAAAAGAGGCTGTGTCAAACTGATTTGCTGGAAACCCCTTTCTAAAACACCTAACATGCCTGAGATTCCATGCCTCAGACCTCACCTGTGGTCCAGGAAAGAGGGCTGCTGCCCCAGTATGGGGGACTCTCCAGCCACAAATAGACTAAGCCTGAAGACAAGGGCCATGGTACAACTTACCCCTGAAAACTGGGCTTCTTGAGGGTTTGGGCACACAGAAAAGTCACTGTAGGGCCACTGCCAGATCTTGCTTCTCCTAGGAAATGTACAGTAGCTGCAGGTGCAGAGACAAACTCCAAATCAGGCAAAAATATCTCAGTCCACAGCTCCAGCACCTCAGGTCCACAGAGGAAGCCCTGGTGGGCCTGGAAGATCCTGACCTTTTGTTCACAGAGGAGAAAGCAAAGAGCTCACAGCACTGGAGGGCAGAACTCTTTAAAAAAAAATCTGAAATGTTTGAGCATCGTTTTCTTTTGAAAAGGCCAATAATCAGAAATACAGATGTGGGAAAGAGAACAACAAAGTGATTCCTAAATATGAGCATATGCCACTTCCTATTAAAGTTTGAAACAAACTATAAATAAACACAGAGAAGCAGAGAGGGGTGGGGCAGGAGGAGGGAGGAAAGGGGAGGCTCGGGGCCTGAGTTGGAGCAAATTATCTTTCTTGCTTGTGGGATTATTGAAAATGAAGCCCACTATTGTGTTTAACTCTGACGTACTCATAAAGAAAAAAAAATTAAAAAATTAAAAAAGCAAAATTCCAACTTCAAAGCAAAACCAAAAGCAGTGCCTTCCTTGATTTCCACCTGCATTTCTCACAGAGATCTGCAAACCTGGAAGTGCCACAGCCACTGTGGCGGGTGCTAGGGGATACCTCAGAAGCCAACCCATGTTGCAGAGGTGTGCAGGAAAAGGAACCCTGAGACATTGCTATGGATTGCCCTGGAAACTGCTGAGCTAAACACTAGGCCAGGCAGAGGTCCTGCATGCCAAAGGGCAGGAGGGAAGACAAAGGACAAGACCACAGTGCTTAGTACCTGCAGACCACAGTATGACCTTGCAACTCCCTGCCTTTGCCTTGTCACCAGGCTCTCCCAAGATTCTCAGTCACCCTTGGGCACCACTCGGTGGGGCTAGCTGAGGGAAGTTTTTATGAAAGCCTCAGGTAATCATTCCAGAATCCTAGATGCTCTGATGTTTCCATAGGTGATTTTCTTGCAGCTAATCCTTGGGGTACATCCCCTGGGTGGCCATACCAACACCTTTGGACAGCTTGGACACCTGCAAATGGTCATACTGGCAGCATCTGCTCCCTGTGGCTGCTAGAAAAAAAACTGGACTCCCTGGGTGCCTTAAAGACTCATCCTTTGTGTCCTGGAAGACAAAAGACTGAGAGAGGTAACTAGGCCATTCTCTTGGGACACCTCCAGGTGTCATCCTGTGCTCTCCCAGCTCCAATGGTGCCTGTAGACCTTGAAGCCTTTCCCTCCCAGCTGCCTGGCTCCAGCCTCCACCCCATGTGTCCTTCTTCACCTGGCCAGTCCTCCATAAGAACATGGTCATCCTGCATTGGGGCACTCCCTGCTGTATTGTGACATCACCTTGACTAACTCTGCAACAACCTGATTCCAAGTCAGCTCATATCCTTTCATCAGGGGAAGCATGTCAACCTACCTTTAGGCAAAGACACAACCAGCTCACCCCAACCCCCGGGGTCCACACCCAGGCTCATCACCCTCAGAGTGTTGATTCGCTCCATCTCTGGGAGCTTCATGTGAGCCAGCAATGGGTGGGACATGGGTTGAACTTCTCCCTTCTGTAACCTGTGGACCTGACCAGCACACCATGTACTGAGCTGCAGGCCCTGTCATGGCAGCCTGAGTTCTGGGTGCATCCTGGTTCTGCAGGCCGCACAGCCCTCACACTCCCCTGCAGTCCCCATTTAAAGGAGCAAGGGAAGGGCCACCTCATCAGAAGTGGACATGCATCATTTCTGCCCTCACCTCAGTTCAAGAAGCAGTCCTGGTCCCAGTGGGCAGCTGTGAAGGAGCCAAGCTTATTCCCCAGAAAGAGAAGGGAACAGATAATAGCTGAGCATTAGCATGTGACTCATCCGCATTGACCTCTGGCCCTGACCTCCAGCAGGATCTCTGGATCCCTGGGAAAGGACAGGGCCTTAAAATGGAAGGAACCTGGTCCCTGCAAAGCTGCCTCCTGCCCAGCATGTCCCAGCTGGCTGGCTGGCCCTGCTCTCCAAGGATCTGCCTCCTGCCCAGCCTCTCCCAGCAGACTGACTGTCCCCGTCCCCAAGGAGTTGCCTTCTGCCCAGCCTCTCCCAGATGGCTGACTGCCTCAGTCCCCAAGGAGCTGCCTCCTGCCTAGCCTCTACCTGCAAGCTGGCTGCCCCTGGTTGAAGTGACAAACTGCACTACAATTAATTTCCATGGGCCATGGCTATCAAGACTTGAACGTCATCCTTGGTTCCAGTCAAGTTGTTTTACCTGAGACTCCCAGGCACCTGGCCTCTAGAAGCAACATTCTCTATACAAAAGGCAGCTCCTGACTGCAGAAAGAAAAAAAAAATAAAAAGTAAAACCCTGGAATCATAAAAAGGCTCATCATCCCCACACCTCATGTCATTAAGGTATCTACAGTTCCTGGTGTCTCATTTTAGCCAAAACATCCTCTAATATCTGTAAGACTGTTGGTACTAATTTATGAAAATTCTCAGGGAAATGGGTCCCAGAGGCAAGAGAAGAAACTATTAAACACCAGCAATAACCAAAATTCTTACAAATGTCTTGTGAACCCCCAGTCAAGATATGCATCGGATCCATTTTATTACCTTACCCTATCAACTATCAAAATGTTTTCATATTTAAACCCTTTCTTATTGAAGAAAACCTTTTCTTTCTTCTTTATGGGCCATTTGCTTTATTATGTATTAAGCAAACAAGAGAAAAATCGATCTGACATTGATTCTAATATGTGATTGAATGTTCATATGTGTGAGTTTAGAGAGAGTTTCTCTATCCCTGCAGCCAGAGTGCTTCCCTCCCACCAGCTGCACAAAAGGTTGTCAAAAACAACTTTATAACAGATCCTTCCTGTGGATAAAATTCCTAATTTAATTCTCATTTTAATCCAGAGTTTCCCCTACCACTTCCTCCAATGGCAATAACTAAAATAAATATATTGAAAAATTGAAATATTGGCCACACACACAAAAAAATGTTTTTAAAGAAAAGTTGGCCACACTGCTAATGGAGTTAATATTGTCATTTATAAGAATGGGTCCCAGCTAACGCAGAAAGCCACTACATCTGATTTTCCTAAACTCTCTGCTCACTGACCCTCTCTATCGAGTGAGGTGGTAGTTTGGGTTTCTGTGCACAACTCTTGAGGTACTGCATAAGTGGACTGTGGACTGTGGTGTCCTGGAATCCTGAAATCCCACCTTCCAACTGAAGAGATGCAGGCTCTCTAGGACTGACCAGTTCTCAGAAGAAATGCCTCAGGTTGGGAAATGCAGACTAACCCCCAGAGCTGGCCCTGCTCCCTCTGGCCCCCTAACAGCTGTTCCATGCAGTCCCAGGACTAAGAATCCTCCACCGTATCATCCTGCCATCCCCTGGGCCTACAACCAAGATGTGAATCTTCTTCATCTGGCTGAGGAGGACAGGCAGGCCTAAGGGACAGGCTGAGGGATGGGCTGAGGGACAGGCTAGCAGTGGACACATCCCAGATGTCACCCAGACCCCAGTTTATGGATGGTGACTAGCATCACCCAGCCAAAGGTGAGGTGTGGTAGCCAAAAGGCCAGTCCTCACCACAGTGACAAACTCTTTTTGAGCACCCTTGAGCCTGGAGAAGACAGTGCAAGAATAGCACTTGGCTCTGCATCTGGTCTGTGGTGTGATGGGGTTGTGTGAATTGGAATGGAAGATACTCTAAGGAGCCCACCATTATTTTTCATTCTGTCATTATCTTGGGAACCTGTGTGTGAGCCACTGTCTCTAATTCAGAGCCAAAAGTTGGGTGAAATTCCTCTTCCTGATAGGAAACCAAGTACAAAACTGCTTAGTATTATTTTTTGATACACACTGATAAGAAACCCTATTATTCAAAAGGCTCTGAACACACAAAGGAGCTTTTTGTTTCCCACAGCTCCTGACCATCCCTGTGGGGTCAGGCTGAAAGCAACCCTGTGTGAGAATGGAGAAAATCAAAGCATTTGACTCTGAAGCCTCAGGGATTCTGAAGGGAAAAGAACATCCATCCCCTCCTTCAGGTCTCAAAGGAGGAGAAGGCAATACATAGATTATGAATGTCCAGAGCTATTGGCAGAAACAGATTTTAAAAAAATGATCATCAGCTTTGATCTGCTATCTTCAATACAGCAGATGATGGCTATTAGATAAAGATGCCAGGCACAGCAGCTGAGTGGTGACCCTGTGCTCTTAACCAGTTTGGCTGTTTAAGCTTTCATGGATTAAAAACCTTTTAATAATGTCTGCTGAGAAGTTTTCCTTTCCCAGAGCAATTCACGCATGAAAATCATTGTACAGCCATTATCCAAAGGCTACTACAGTAAGATAATGACCTTGGCTTTCTAAAATTGGTGAAAGTTATAGATCATGCCCCAAACAGTAAATGGTACAGTGTTGTTCAGTGACTAGCAGAAGTACCCATGTCCACCGAGGTGCCAGGACCCACAGACACATACTGCTGCCTGCCAGCTCATGCAGGGGTAGGTTTTTCCTTTGTGACACTCAGCAATGTCTCAAAGAAAAATGGCCAAGGGATGGGACAGAAGGCAGCCAGGGTGGAGGAGCTGAGAGGGTTTCCCTGACTCCAGTGGAAAGCAGTGTTTGTCATGTCTCCATGTAAATGAGAACTAAAACCCCCAAGACACACACAGTGCTGCTCGCCCTGGGGACTCCTCAAAGCATGGGTCCCTAGTGGAGAAAGAAGTTGCCTTCCACATGGCCACCTGTCCATGTTGCCTCTTTCTTGGACCTAAATGTTCAAAGTAGGTACTGCTGTGTGCTCTCCCAGGATCTGAACCTGTGCTGGGAACCTGCCAGAAATAGCCCAGCCCTCTCTGCCAATGGACTCCTTACCATGGACACAGTGTAATTCCAGCTGCACTCACCTTCCTCCCACAGTCCCTTCTCAGCCTCCACAGCCTGGGTTTGTCCCTCTCTCCTGTGCTCAGCATCATGTTCCCATTCTGTCTCACTGATAGGTATCCAACTCTGAATCAGAAATCTATTGAAAGTGTCCCTTAAAGATAGTGCAATTGTGTGCCCAGGCCTGGGACCAGCAGCACTTTCTGCTCCCCACCCAAGGAGCCACCTACTGCATCCGGAGTGCATACAACCATCAAAACCAGGGACCCATTCACTAGCAAATTGGAGCCTACAAGGGCTGCTTGTGGGTCCCCCATTGGAGAGAAACCTGATGTCATGGCAGACACAGGACAGTCTTCTGTCCCCCACATCCTTTCACAGGTGGGGACAGTGTGACAGCACAAGAAATGCCATGCCACTGTGGAAGATGGCATGGGAGTAGCAGAAAAGAAAAGAGCATCCCGTGACTAATGTGGAGGTGCAGGGGCAGAGACTAAAATGTGTCATTTCATCATCCTCCCTGAAGTCGCTGCTATTGTACCTATTGCCACTTTTTAAGCCGCCTCCACCATCGTGAGCCAGAGCACCATCACTCCTCAGTGCCCAACTTGTGTGCATCATCACCCTGCCACCGGGGAGGTGAGGAGGAAGGAAGGGTGGTGGAGCCCGTGCTCTTGCAGCGGGGTCCGCTGGGAAATGTAGTTCAGCGCCAGGTCGAACTCCTTCCGCATGGAAGGAGTGGCGCCCACCGGGCAGAGGCACAAAGCCGGGGCAACCATTTACTGTGCTTCTTGCATACAAGTAAATACACCCAGTGCTGTACACAGACGATCACATTTACTGCTCACTGTAGTTTTATAAGGTGGATTTTAAAGTTTCCCCTTATAGAGAAGAAAGCCAAGGACCAGAAGGTTTTGAGTCCTCCAAAGTCCAATAAGCAGAGAGGGAAAGCTAGAATTCCAGCCCTGTGAGCATGGCAGGAAAGCCCTTGTGTCTGAAGAAACACCGTGGACTTTCAATAATGCATCCATCTCTGTACACTTAAAAAAATAAATTTTCTTTATGTAGTGTAAAGGCTTTTAGAGGCATTCTGATAAAACAGGTCCTTTCAGTTATTTGATATATTAAATGCATTTCTGCTCCGGTAGTTTCATGTTAAGTGTTACCTTTCTCCTAGAATACTTTTATTCTAGTTATTACTTGTAACTAGATTTGAACTTATGAGATTTAAAATATTTTTTTTGTTAATTGTACTATATATACTCTGTCCTGAAACTTCCTTCTCTACTTTTGACTCTACCACCTTCTCTTTATTCTTCCAGGTGGCACTTAGACCCTCCCCACTTGCTGTCATATAACCATGATGATGTTGAACTTCCTTCTCACCTGGTTTACATTAAATTACACTTATTTTATTATGGTCTACTTATAAAGATTATTAGTTCAGATATTTATTCATATAGTTGCCTTTAATAGTTAATATTTAAGGATAAACCCTAGTCTTATGTGTCCCTGTGACAGATGAGAGACCCAAGAGCCAAGGAGTGCCCAGAATCCCACCACACAGAATCCAACCCTGTGCCTTGGCCCTTCCTGACCCCTTTTATTACTGGGCTAGACTGGCTTCTCATGATTCTAGCCTCCAGGACTTTAGATCCTCAGCTGTGAACCCTCACAGCACTGCATGAAGCTGTCATGCCAATAATAAAGTAAAGACCTCCACCAAGAATCATCTCAAGTCTGCACTCTGCTCAAAGACATAGATATACTGAAGATGGTGGTGCTTCTTCGGATATTTTCTGGGCACTCCTGCTATGGGCTTTAGTGACATAAGGTGAAAGGTACTAGGTCAACCCACGGGGCTATCTTATATACTTGGAGGTGTCTTGCTCAGAAGATATTTACTCTGGAGGAGCTTCAAAGTCTCTTCAGCACAAGAGTACACTAGCTCCCCACCCCTCTCCTTCTCAGTACCAGCCTGAGACACTCTGTACCCTACTCTAATGTCCCTTTTGGCCTTTGCCCATGCTATTCCTTTGTCCTGAAACTTCCTTATCTACCTTTAATTCTACTACCTTCTCTTTGTTCTTCCAGGTGTCACTTAATTCCTCCCCACTTGCTGTCATATAACTATGATGATGTTGAACTTCCTTCTCACCTGGTTTATAAGTGGGGAGGGGCTTAGTGTGTCTTATGTGAGGTTTATGAGGCAGTAATGAGGGCTCTGGTGTCCTATCAGGATCTCTCTGTCCCAGGTAGGGGTTGAGATGGCAGATAAAATGGGAGCATGAAAAAGAAGAAGTTAGAGTCACAGGACCATGAATAATTCCATGACACTGCAAAAGGATGAAAGTTACCCTGGAATAGTCCCCTAGTGCTGAGTGATGGGGTATCTTTCTCCAAGAGAACATATGCACCATCCTGTGAATGCCACTAACTAAAACACTACCATGTTCCTTATTTTGTGCCATTGAAACTCAAGACATTGCTAAACCATCTGCTGTGGTGCCCAGAATCACATTGTTCTCATTTTTTATCTTCACTCTTGACTGATGTAGGTGCTAATTCTTCCTAGGGGGTGAGATATGACTGTTCACAGTACAAGGATCTCAAGCTGGGGAGAGCTAAGCAGTGAAGCGAAGGTATTTCCAAACAAAAATGATCATGTTCCTGTAGTCCTTTAAGTAGGTAAAATTAAAGGCTTACTTGAACAATAAAATAAAGAGAAGTTAAATAACTTATATAGAGATATATCGATGAGAACACTGAGTCCCAGAGATCTTGCAGTTGAGAGAGTCAGGTATCAAAGCCAACTCTCAAATCAGAGGTCATAGGGTTAGATTCTGTTTTATCTTGTCTTAGTTGAAGTTCAAAGGATCTGAGTAACTTAATAAGGTCACCTAAATAGTGTTGGATTATATCTGCAATTTCAATCCAAGTCTTCTATCATCTTTTCCAGCACAGTATCTAATTAATGCCAGTAAAATTATTCATAATCAAGTGCTTATCAGAAATTCCATCACAAACTATGGGACCCCTGGCATGGCAGAGCATTAGTATTTTTAAATACTTTTGTATAGAAGGATATTAATATACCGTTTCTAGCACTTTACCCACTGCCCATGCCTGTAGATATCCTCAATAGAGAGATTCAATGGGAAATATATTCTTAATATGGAAACTTTGTAAAAAGAGAAACAAGTCAATGGGACAGAGAGGAAAAAGTTTTAGTTTTTCTCTTTAGACAATATATTATGGTTTGATCTTTCCTGGCTAGTAGATAATGTAGGTACTTGAATTAGATTGGCAGATGAACTAGGTTTGCGCAAAAGGTGTTTCTGCAAAACAATATTGTTACATCTTATTTATTTTCAAGGCACATTGTGACTCTTTAGTAATAAGAGCAAAATCCAGAACCCATGATCTATGCAGTCACAATATAATATTCTTATACTTAAAACTTCTAGACTATGTTAGGAATTATTGTGAGCAGAGTTGGAAAATGAGAAAAATGGAACACAGATTTTACTCTGTTTTCATTAGTAGGATTTATAGAGGGGGGAACTGTTATTTTGGTGTGAGGCCTTGACATTCTGGTAAAGGACATGATGAACCTGAATCCTCACTCATGGTCCCTTGGTCTACTGGCTGCACTAATTTTTCTTTATCTATTTTGCTGTTTCTTTTGCTTTTCCCCAACCTCTCATTGTAGGATTTATTTCTTTAGAATTAATTCTTGCCAAGTGTGGAGGATTATGCCTGCAATCCCAGTGGCTCAGGACACTAAGGCAGGAGAATTGTGAGTTCAAAGCCAGCATCAGCAATGGCAAGTCCATAAGCAACTTAGTGCCTCTAGATAAATTACAACTCAGTGCCTCTAAATAAAATACAAAATAGGGCTAGGGATATGGCTCAGTGGTTGAGTCTGCTGAGTTCAATCCCTGGTACCAAAAATATAAAAGAATTAATTGTATATCTCCACATCCTATTTTTGTCTCTCTGTATTCCCCTTCATACCACAATTTTCAAAAATTCTAACATAAAACTTCCTCTGTTTTCCCCTTCTTACCACCAAATAGAGCCAAATTTGCAATCTTTATCTTACCCCATTTCCAAATTTTTAGCTTAGACTCATCCCTATTTTTACAATAAAAAGCTCAATTTTTCCTTTTGCTTATTTAAAATTAGTCAGTCACTATATCTCCCTAATCATTCTACCTACTTTTGCATCTAAATTTCTCTGTTATACTTATGATACTCCAACAAAATTTTCATGTCTATCCCTGACCTAACCATGTATTTATCTCCTATAATTTTTTTTCAGTAATTCAATAATTGATTCCTCTAAAAAAGTGTGTAAAAATATATAGCTCTCATCCACAAGTTATATATGAATGATATTTAAAATGAAGACATTTTATTATTGTTTCTTTTTTATCAAAGTATTTTAGTATACTGTACCAGCTCTATACTATAGTTCTTTTTTTAAATGAACTTCACATATTTTTGTAGTCTTTCAAATTGTTTGCTATATATGAAGGAAGCTCACTGCAAAATGCTTTAAGGAAAAAAGAAAACAAAAGAAATTCTGAACTTCCCACAAATGTACAGCTTTTACATTTAAAAAAGTTTCTGAAAAATACATACAAGCATGCTGGACAATCCCACCCTTCTCCCCTCCCCACTGTCCCTTTTTAGTTCAAACCATGGTTAAGAGTTCTGATTTCTAGAGAATTTCAAAAATTAAAAAATAAAATAAAATAAAATAACTTTTCACTCTGTAGCAAATCCAGGGCTTGTACATTTCATATTAATTCAGTAAAAAAAAAATCACAAGTAAAATAGTGCATATTTAAGGGAAATATTATACAGACATTTTCACACAGAAGTACATAATAAGATTTTTTAAAAATCTGTTGCAATTCATTTATTTTTGCACAAAAATGTAAAAATATGTCACCATTTTTTAACTTAAAAAACTTACATAATTAAAAGACACCAGATGAAAACTACCCTTTGCTGCTGTTTAAAGTTTTTTGTCAGTTTTTTTTCCTGCTGAGAATTGGGGAATTCTCAGCAGGAAAAAAAGCCCCTGCATTAATAACAGCCCATTAAAAAAATCAAAGTTCTGAAAAATTCTGGGAAAAAAGCAACCCCAAAGTAGTAAATGATTACAAATATCTACTTTAAAATGTGTCTTCTAACCAAGATAATTTTATACAAGTTTAAAATCTTCATCATCTTATGCTCTTCAAAAGGCCTTGAGAATTTTCCTTTCTGATTAAGAAAAAAAAAAACAGCATTGCAATATTTTTAGTCAATTTTACACTGTACACATTAGATACAAATGGTTTGATATACCAGATTTTTTTAACCTGTACACTGTGAAAGTCTACCCCTCCCCACTTCAATTGGTGACACAGAGAACAAAATTATCCATTTACAAATTATTTCTCTGCTTTCACATTCCCGTAACTTTTTACATATAATTCTTTAAATGTTAAATTATTTCAAGAAAAATACTTTTATAAAATCATATCAATTATTACATTTTTTCCTTTTTTTTTCCTTTTGTCAATAACCGGGACGTGGATCTCTCCTGGAAGAACTTTTAAAATCTGCATGATTCTCTCCACAAATGAAAAGAGCTCAAGCTCTTGTCAAAGTGGCTCCAGGAGACCAGTCCATGCCCACTACCACCCTCAGACAGAAACACACAGCAACACAAGGGTTAGAAACAAGGTCTCAAATACAACCCTCTGTGCCTGGAAAGAGGAGTCATAAAATACTTCCATTAGCCATTAATGTTTTAAAAAGGCATTTAAGAAAAAAAAATTCCCACCATGAAGGTTCAACTTCAAGTACTAATTTAATGGTTAAGTTGTAATAGTTCTTTGAAATAATATTCCTATGGTCCAGAAAATATTCACCATATTTATAACTGATTTTATGAGCAAACGCTTTCCACTGTGATATGGACATCAGTCCCTTTTGCTCTAATGAGAGGAGAACACTGGCTTTTGATAAGAAGTCACTAGAAAATATATTTCCATTATGACTATATAAAACTAGTTAAGGTACTTGCCTCCACGGCTCTGGACAGAGCCCAACTGCCTTGGTATGAAACTGTCATCCTTCACACAATGCAGGCCGCACTGAGCATGGCAGAACTCCTAAAACCCAGTGTGTTCTTAACAAGATCTACTGCTGTGTGATCATGAACACATGACGTTTTAGGCATGATCTCCCAGATTTTTTTTTTCACTCTTTTTCTGTACAACTGAGTGAGCACCACAAGTGGACAGGAAGGCAGGAAGTATGGTCCTGGGTGGCTGGATTGCATGTGATCCAGGACAGTTCATTGTACTGCTCCAAAACAAACCTTAAAACATCAGATGTGGTCTTGGAGTCCAGAGGGTGTGGAACCCATTGAGAATTCCTGGCAGGGAGAAGTTCATCTGACGGTGCTACAGAGATGTGGTGATGAAGTGAAGCCTTTAGGAAGAGAGGGCACTGGTTCTGAGTCTGGGGACATGATGACCAAAAACCACTGGGAGAGATTCTCAGCTTTGACAGTTGACACAAAATACCCAAGGGCCAAGGGTTGCTGCTTGAGCCCCTCTGGTGCCTCTCTTGAGAGAAGACACTTGCCCTGGCTCAGACTGTGCTGGAAGTGAGAGCCCACATCAATTCCAGAAGGAGAGCCTGAGGAGAGAACTGGGGAGGAGTTGGGAGAGGAATGGAGGTTCCCAGTCATTAATATGCCAATGTCATTGTCCATATCATCTGGAAATGGAAGGTCAACAAACATATCATCATTGTTAGGGCTGAACCTATCCTCATTGGGATAGTTTGCTGAGCCACCTGGATGGTTGATGATGCTGGGAACACTAGGATGTACAAGATGCATCTTGAGGCGTGTGCAGCTGATAAGACTACAGGTTCAGTGCAGTACTTCGGCCCAAAACAGAGCCCATTGTGACAGCATCTGGCATCACTACAAAGGACCCCTGGAACTCCATGGGGGGCTCCACATATACAGCACACATCCTTGAGCTGTTTGCTGATTGTAGTGAACATTCTTCAAGGATGATACTCCAAACTTTAAGCTACCCATTGCCAAGATGCCCAAGTGTTCCAATCACAACTCTCCAGGGCAGTGATATCATTTGCACAATGCCTATGCACCTTCCAACAGTTTCTGCAGTCCAATCTTTGTGCAGATATTTTACTCTTCTGTGACCTATTTGGTAAAGCAATATTCACAATGCAAGTCTCTAATAACTCCCCATGGAGGTCAGTGCAGGAAGCCAAGAGCCAGTGGTTTTCATGGGATAGACAATAGTCCATGAAGAGCAAGTTGTACTTTGGGCTGGCCTCACCAAAGTTCTGTCCAAGCTCTTTCTGCTTTGATTTGTCTTTGATTGGGCACAATAGAAAAGGAGGGGAGTAAAGATGGATTGGACTGGGCTGCTCAGGGTTCTTGAGAGTCATCTCAATGCTGGCTGCAGGTCCAAATCCTGTGAGGGATTTAATGTGGATCTGTGTGGGCAGAGGTCACCTGCACTGGCAGTACACGGAAAATGCCATGGACTTCAAGTATTGATTGTAGAAAACTTGTTTATTCTTCACTGTCTGAAGCATGTACTGGCAAGGCACAATCTGGAGAAAGAAAGAATTTCTCATATGCTCAGATAAATTATCCAGCATTTCTGTGCAGCAGCACATCAAACTCAAGAGCCAGAAGTTTCCAGAAGTGGAATCTTCCTCTGCAGTGTAGGTGAATGGGACCACCATGTAAATGACAACAGCAGGAGGATAAGCTTGGCTGTCTGCATAGTCAGGCTCTGCGGGAATTCCTATTCTCTCCCTTTCTGTAACACTTTCTTGTCCATCCTGCATGGGCTGGGAGAAATTCTGCCCAAGATCAGTGTTTCCACAACAGCCCATGTTCCCTTGTGTTCTGTCAGTGGCACTGCCCCCAACACTGGGGTTCTGCCCTCTAACACTACCACTGAGTCCTGAGGAAGAAGTAGTGCTCATCTGGTTAATACACAGAGCAGAAGCAGATGATGAGACTGGGGGCACAGAGGAACCATATGTGGAACTACTTGTTGTGGAGTTTGTAGAACCACCACTAGAGGTGAGATTGAATGCACTGCTAGCTGGGGGAACTGCTGATCCTGAATTTGAAGCTAAAGGCCTAGCATTCCCAGGTGGAGCTTGTCCTTGTGTTGCTGCTGGTGGGGTCTTGTATTTAGTTAGTATCAATAGGCTACTGTCCAGCTGCAGAGTGGCTAAATTAGGTGCTAGTTGATGGTGGCAAACTTGTGCATAAAGTCTGAGTCTGGAATTATTGTCATTGTCCTCACTGCTCCAAGTCTGGTTAAACCATTTGCTCACAAGCTTATCTGTCAGATTCTGTGCCACGGTCTTTCCCATATGCATGATGCCATCACATAGCACTTTGCAGATGAGCTTGTGCTGCCCAAGCCTACACATCTTATATACAGCACTCAAGTCCCTGAAGAAAGTTTTGGCTCCTTTGAGCAAGGCCTAATTTTCTGTACACACCACAATATAGGCAACTTCACGGTGGCCCCACATGGGTCCAACAATAGCCTTTCCCAAAAGGGCAAGGAGAATAGAAAGATGGTCAGGAGGTCCTTGTCATAGCCTACTAGCAGGGTAGGGATGGGTAACAGCTCAGGGGATTCTTCTGAACTGTAGGTTCCACGTCCCATCATCTCATGGAATTGCTGCCAGGTGAGTGTTCCCTGCATGTGCTGGATGTTCTCCAAGGTCCTTCCTGTGTGCTTCTTTTGGATGACATCTTGGAGAAAGGGCTGCAGAGACAACAGCATGTGGACCACATCCTGAGAGGAGAACATGCTGATGTCTAGCACATTGCTATGAGGCCAAGAGTGAACAGTGGCACTTCTCACCAGAGCTTCATCCACTTTCCCACCAGTGGGATTATCCACATACTGCCATTCCTCCTCCAGTACATTAAAGAACTCTGTCCAGTAATCATTGTTGTCTGCCTGTACCCAGTCATAACTCCAGCTTATACAGGGAAGAGTTTGGTGACTGCTAGAGGAAATATAGTCCAGGAAACTCAGAGAAGCAAAAGATTATGTATGTCAATTCTGAAGGAGAAGAAGGCATATGGATGTTTCCTGGGATTTTCTGTCTCCCTCCATCTGAGGAAGAAACTTGGTCTGACACATCATTAAACACCTCTCTGCAGCCTGACCAATATGAGAATTCTTCCCCAAAATATCCAACTCATCTTCAAGGAAGAGTCCCAAATTGTAGCCAAGTTTGTGGTTCATAATCACATTAAATCCACAGGTGCAGATGTACTGGTCCTCATTGGAAGAATCGGGAATGTAGAGGCCAACATCTGCCTCTTTGATGTTCATGTTGTAGGCACAGGTGCAACAGCAGTCAAAGTTTCTGTCTTTAAAGATATTAATCACAGAATCTGAGAGAATCAGGGTTACACAAAGACTGTAGGCCTCAGCAATTGGCTGCATGGTGGCAGGCTCCACAAAGTTAAGGCCCATGTGGTAGAGGGGGTAGAGGCTGGTGACCCCTGATCAGTGCTGTAATATTTACAGACCCTTGACCACTGGCAGTACCCCCAACTCTGGGAGTTCTTGCAGTTCTGGGGGTTCGTGGTGTGGGGACAGAAAATTGAGGGGTCGCTGGAGATGGGAGGACTCCTGCCCCACATTGCTGGCTGGGGCAGTGATGCTCAGCATCTTCAGCATGTTCATCTGTGGTGTTTTCAGATAATCTGGATCTTCTAGGCTCCCAACACTAAGCACATTAGTGTAGCCATCCCTAATGAAAGTGGCTGCAGGGGGCATGGGCAGTTGTTCAATTTTAGGAGAAATTGCCCATGAAGGCCAAAACAGACAGGCATCAGGTACTTTCAGAGGTAGCAGGCAATGGCTCAGCAACATCTTCAGTGGAGCAAACATGGAAGATCCCACAAAAGGATGGAAGGGTGGAACTCTGTGCACATATGAAAAGTCCTTTATTTCCTCAGGTTTGGTACTTCCTAATCCATCTTCTACTTCCATTTTGAATTCTGTGAGGTGTGTTGAAACTATACTGACCATAGGACTCTCCATCATGCCTAATGCTGACACTGTCTCTGGACTGATCCCATCTTTATGATCCATCACAGAAGAAAATGAAGGATGCTGTTCCAAAGATGGAAGAGTGGAGAACATCCTTTGAAAGTCTGCAACTGTTGGTGGGTATGGAACAGCAGTTCTTCCATCCCTCCCAAGAGGTTGATCTTCCCTTCCAACCATAGGCATTTTTGATGATTGCAGTGCAGGTGATACAGCCCCAAGTTCATCATCATCAGAATGATCAAAGATGTTGTCTAAGTCATGCAGGGAAGGTGCCAACTCTGTCACCTGCATAAGGCTATTGGAGCCAGCTCTGCCAGCTGCATTATCTGGCCAGACATCTGTTTTAGTAGAAGAACTGAAAATAGACATGGCATTTTTCCCATCAGGCACCGGTGTGGAATGACCTGGTGTAGTGACATCCTTGGAACCAAATCCATCCTCTGACTTATTTTTTTTTTCAGGGAATCCTTATCTGTCCCTTGTTTGCATTTCTTATTTGCTGTGAAGATGTATTTTATGTTGCCATTTTCAAAGTTATATGGGTCATTGACTTGTCCCAAACTGTCTCCAGGTTGCTGTGACAGAGGCAATGGGTCAAGGAAATGGAGTGACTGCATCTGGGGCTGCTTGACTTGCCAGATTTTAAACTATTTGTTAGGTTGTGCAAAGAGTCTTTGCAATGCAGTGCTCTCTGAGTTCACCTCCATTTTTGAATCACATCTCTCACCCTGGAGCACTGGAGGCCTGAACTCAGCATCATCGCTGGCTGGGAGATGAAAACTATTACATGATTTATCTGATTACTCTGGGTTTGAGGGCTTAATCCCACAATATAAGGCTATCTTGCTGATCTCTGCCATTAGAGACAGTCTTTGGCCTCCAAGGACAATTCTGTAATCTAATGTAGATAACTGCTGAAGTTCTAGCCCATTTCCATAGAGGGCTGGATTCACAGGGACAGATGGTGGGTCCAAACTTTCTGTTTCCTGACCTCATGGCTGAGGGCTGAATGTTGGTGGCAGAGGGGAAATAGGGGAATGAGGTAAATCCATAGAATTCAGAATCATTTGCTTGCTTGTATTTCTGGAAGGCACAAACATTTGCTTATCATACTTTCAACTGCTATACACCTCTAAGGAGGAGTCCATCCATGCCAACCCTATCTTTTGTCCTGGTGTATCCTGTTTCATGCATAACTCTTCAGCCACAGAGGGCCTATGATGAAATGGTATCATGGATTTCTTTTGCAACTTATCTCCTTTTTCTTGTCTTTCTTTTATTTTGTGCTAAGAAGAAGCAGGAGGTGGTAAAGATGAAGATGATAATGGTCCTGCACTGAACCCTGGTTGAGACATTGTGGGAGGTCAACTGGGTCCTACTGCACACTGTTTTAAAAGTTTATGCCTGGAACAAGAATAGCTGACTCTTTGGGTTGGATCCACAAAATCCCAGGTAGCAGGGTTGTTAGCAGGCTCTTCTTCAAGGGCTGGAGTTGACATTTGGCTCCTCTTGGACTGGGTTCTGTTGAGGATGCATTCCTTCCAGATTCGATGAACCATATGATTGTGGAGTTTTGAAGGAATCTTCTCCAATCTCTTTGGACTGTGCATAGTTACCATCCCCTGGTCTTGGGAACCCAGATGACTGGTAGCACTCTGCATATCTCCACTCCTGTGATAGCCTGCTATGGAGAAGTGGGAGGGGTCAGAGGCATCCCCCAGTTACTTGGGTCCTTCACCCTACCAAGTAAGTATATTATCCACATATTGTATACACACAAAATAAATATGAATAACAAAGTCTTCAAATTTGTAATTACTACATCCATTCACTGTAAGAGAAATAGCAATTAGCCTCCCAGAGACATAATATAGATGCTTAAAGGATGTAATTGCCCAATTAGTATGACATTCTACTGTGACATTTTAAATGTTTTTACTTCGCATTTTTGTGATGCTATATACCGTTTCTTTTAAAATGACACAATTATCTCCTACAAGCAAATAGTATGCTATCCGAAAACCAAAATGTAAATCCTTAAATTTGTAAAGATACAGTCAAGCAAACATATAGTTCTTCAAAATAGGGAAAATAACTTGTTGGCCTCGTAGAAAAAAATAAATCAAAGTAAATTATTCTATTGGGGTAACATTGTACTTTATGCATCCTGTGTTTTCTAAGAATGAAAAATTTCTTTAACTCCAATGTAAAAGCAATGTTCTACCTGGACAATGGGCTTTTCCAATGGTATCCCTGAGTGAAGTTCTTCTGTCTACCTCACAATATTCATTTCCTTTCCACTGAACTGGCAGCGGGGGGATGGGGGGAGAGGGCAGTAATATTCCTGAAATTTTACTTTAGAATTTACCAAAATAATATGATTTCCTTTCAACATAATTTACTGTCTGAGCTAAGCTGAATCTATATTATTATTTAATGAGAGTTCACTGTATCATAAACCCATTAAGTCTATTTTCTCAATTCTTTCTGCCATCGAATTTGCCAAGTGGCTATAAATTCTATAGTAAAGATTTTTAGAAAAAGTCATTAAAATATTAGCTAACTACTTAAGTTCTTTTTTTTATTGTTGTTTCTTATAAATTCAAAATTTAGGATTAAAAACTAAATCAGTGTTTTCTGTTTGTTTGTTTGTTTAAATCAAGCTAGAAATGTGCACCATGGGGCTTCTTCCTACTTTCAGCAATTTTGAAGCAGTTTTTTTAAAGGATTACTCTTTTTGGGACCATGAACGTATCAGAAGCAGAAATATTATGTCTAGACACTAGTGTGATCTCTTTCCTTTAGGGTGTTTTTGAATACCCTCCTCCAACTCACACCAACATGGGGTTGACCAGATATCCAAAGAACTCTCAGTCCCAGACCAGTAGATTAGAATTCTAGATTATTTTCTGAAAAGCAGATAGCTCCTATTATCTAGTATGTTATACATTTCATAGGATGACTTGAAATTGTAACACTGAAATAGTGATAACCTATGATATGGGGTTATATCAGTCATTTTAGACATGGGTCAGAACCATTTTCTGATTTAGAGTCCACAAATCAACTTGGATTAACAGTTCCTAACTCTTGCCCTTCTTTGTTTTTACATTCCAGTCTAAAGGGATTCTAACACACTTTCTTATGACAATATCATTGTTATTATGGGTCCCCACTAATGATATGCATGATAGTCAATTTACCAGTTTTGTGGTTCCCTGTCATAAGCCAAGTAGTCCTCTTCATATCACAGGCAAGATTTGCACTTGCACACTTTACCACTATAGCCAAGTAAGCACATTTGGGAGAGTTATTGCAAGCCAGGAGTTTTGGTGACTTAATGCATCATGATACATCATGATATTAGTACTGACATATAACCACCAAAAAATGTGCTGACATAAGTAAGAAAATCTTTTTTGCTTCAATACAAACTACTTTCAAAGAACAGTTTTTGTGATAATAACAGTGCTGCAATCATAACTCTATTAAGAGACATGATATTAGGCAGGTATTATAAAATCAACACATGAATTTGTGATTAACAATAGTGCTGACATTCTTTCTTATAATGAGAGGTGTGAAATTAGCTAGGAATTGTGAATGCAACTACAACCAAAAGTAGGAATGGGTTTATGC
>NW_026008133.1:0-3764 GCF_001458135.2 Marmota marmota marmota | reverse complement strand
ACTCTAAAAGAAAACAGGGAAATACCAAGTTACTGAAATTCCTCCCCCAATTGCACAATTACCCAACTGATTTCTTCAGGGGCACTAGCAAGGCTCATGCCTAAGAAATTCAGATAAAGTAAGCCAGCGATGAATACTATAAGTCTATATTTTTATGTGAGTATAGATTATCTTAACACTCTTTGTAGTTGAGGCCACAGCTATAATTAACACACAGGACAGCAGGTACCATGGAGTAGTGCCATGCAGTATCTCATGGAAGAATAATTTCTCTCACCCCACAAAATTCATAGGGCACAGACAGCAACATTGTTCAGAATCCACAAGGATCCTATTACCCCTCAGTGGACCCTGAATGGTTAATTCTTTTCTTCTCTTATACTGATTCCCAGTCCATAGTTTTCTTTTTTAAAAGAAAATTTTAAATTTAAAAAAATTTTCAAGTATGTTTGAAAAATTTAATGTAAATGTATAAAATGTGATGTCTTAATTTATTTTTGCATTGCGAAATAATTACCACAATCAAACTAATTAACATACAACACGTCAGTGTTAACATTTTCATGGGTATGTGTGGTGAGAACACATTAGCAAATTTTGGATATAAGATACATAATTATTTACTGTAGTCACCATGCTATGCCTTAAGTCTCCATACTTATTCACCTTGTAACTGAAGTGTTTGTTCCCTGGACCAAAGTATCTCACCCTTTTTTCCACATCCCAGCCCCATTACTATGCATTCATATCTTTTTGTTGTTGTTGTCAGATTCCACACGTGAGATCATTAGAAATTATATGTTAATAGTTAATTATCTCAAAACAAACCCCAATGTTATGTATAACTAGAATAAACTAAAGAAAAAAAGAAAAAAGTTATCTACATTCCACATAATTAAACAAGCATAGAATATGATTTGCTCTACTTTGTTCCCTAGTACTTCCCCCTTTCCCTTATTTCTTCCCTCCCCCTGTTCTTTTCCCTTTATTCCACTGTTATTTCTTCTGTTTATTTACAGATTTTTTTTTAAAGTAATGCCTTCTGGATATACATGAAGGTGAGATTGGTATGTGTACTTAGGAAATTAAGATACATTCAAACATTTTTCCCTTTTCCCATCCTTACTTCCTCCTCCTTAATCTCTTTCCTCTGCCTGACTGATCTTTCTTCTATTTTCATGGATTCCACCCTTTTCTTCTTTCCCCCTTATTTTGTACTAGCTTCTTCATATCAGAGAAAACATCTGACTTATGACTTTCTGCCTGTGGCTTACTTCATTTCACACAATTCTCTCCAGTTCCATCAAATCACCAGCAAATGCCATAATTTTATTCCTCTGTATGACTAATAATCTATTGTATATATACAACATTTTCTTTTATTATTCATCTGGATACAGGCACATAGGTGTGTTTCATAGCTTGGCTATTGTGAATTGTGCTACTATAGCCATTGAAGTGGCTACATTTTTATAGTATGCTGATTCAATCATTTTGGATATGTACTGAAGAGTGGGATGTCTGATTCATATGGTCTTTCCATTTCTTGTATTTTGAAGAATCTACATTCTGTTTTCCACAGTGGTTGCACTGAAATTTGTAGTCCCATTAACATATGAGTGTACCTCTCCCCCAGATCCTCACCAAAATGTATTATTATTCATATTCTTGATAATGACCATTCTGACTAAAGTGAGGTGAAATTTCAGTATAGATTCGCTTTGCAATAATTTTCCTTATTGCTAGAGATGTTGAACATTAACAGACGTATAAAAGCAATGGAAACATCAAGTCCACAAGGAATATTTGCTGTGCAGCAATCTCTTAATAATTTGCTCCCATGAATATGTTTAAAAATAAGAATTAGTTCACTTACCCTTTGCAAGCCACTGGAGGAACATGAGCATACTTACATTGCTTAAAGATCTGCCAATGTTTTTAGCATCTATTTGCAAGATATTTCCAAGAATTGGGAGAGGAGTGGGGCCTGGTGGGAGCTTCCTTCCCCCAGAGCTCTGTCTCCATAATGAAAAGAGAAGCAGACAACAGAGACTGAGCACCAGGATGACAGCTAAATCCATTGAAGTCTTCTCTTTTTACTGAAAAAAATGTGAGCTTGCAATCAATATAAAGCTTTTATAGTTCTCCCTCATAATTCAAAATATGTCCTATTTACATATAAAATGCTGAGTCAGTCAACAGGAAAAATTCCATTCCCTTCTGAGAATACATTTGTCACCTGATAAAGTTAAAACTAAACTGTTATTTACTGTTGCCCTCTTTTCCAAACTCCACTGTTGACCATTCTGGGATAGAGCAGAGGAAGAGACAATTTACAGTAAAGAAAAAAATAAGGACACAACCCTCTGGCTACACCAATGAGCAACTAGGATTAAGAAAAAAATGAAACATTTGATCAAATATATTGCTCAACATTCTGGATTCTTAGACTGATGACCCATTGGAAATTAATGACTTTGGGAAAATCCACTTTATCTCTGACTTTTTACAGCAACATTGAACTTGTGATACTTCATTAAACAATAGGATAGTTTGTGTTTGAAAATAAAGTCTTTTAAATAGTTTAAAGAATTGAACTAACATCACAACTGTCTGAACTAAAGTAAGTAGCATAATTTATACATTTTGAAAGACAAAACGTATATCACTACTTAACTAAGAATATATACCTAGAATTTGTCATTTAGCCTACACTCTTCTTTCTCCCTAACCCCACCAAACCTGAAGGGCAGAAAGCAGAGATCATTATTATTTTTTATTTGTCAAACAGGTTCAGGGAGATTCTGGAAAAACAGGAGACCATCATTTCACACAACTCACTAGGGGTAGACCAGAAATTTAAATGAACTCGAATGGCCATGGTGTACCATGGCTTACACCATAGCCGCCTAGAAAATCGCATTAGAAAAGTGAATAAAAAGACCCCAAACACTACTCTAAATGTACACTGTATTGTGTTCATAGCCCAACAAGCTTCCCTTCAAATTAATACTTAATACTAGCTCTATTGTATATCTTGAAATCAGGTACTGTTGTGCCTCTCGATTTGTTCTTGTTTAAGATGGCATTGCTTATTTGGAAGTCTTGAATTTCCATATGAATTATATAATTGTTTTTTCTAGTTCTTAAAAAAATTCATTGGTGTTTGTATGGATATTGCATTGAATTTGTTAGTATGCCCATTTGGACAATATTTATTCTTCCAATCCTTGAACATGGTATAAGATTGGTTACCTCTGATAGTTTATGGGTACAATTTTCATGGTATATATTTTCTCATTTTTTCACCCTCAGTCTGTTGAAATCCTTGCCTATAAGGTGAGTCTCTTGCAAACAACATATAGTTGGGTTTTGTTTTTCAATCCAATTTTCCAATCTATGTCTTTTAAATATTATTTATTTGTTTTTTTAAATATATGGTGGCAGAATGCAATTCAATTCATATTACACATATTGAGCACAATTTTTCAAGTCTCTGGTTGTACACAAAATAGGTTCACAACATTCATGTCTTCAAACATGTACTTAGGGTAATGATGTCCGTCTCATTCCACCATCTTTCTTACCCCCATACTCCCTCCCTTCCTTTCCCTCCCATTTGCTATATTTAAAGTTCCTCCATTTCTCCCATGCTTCCCACCCCTCCCATCCCCATTATGAGTCAGCATCCTCATGTCAAATAAAACACTTGACTTTGGTTTTTGAGAATTGGCTTACTTCACTTAGCATAATATTCTCCAACT
>NW_026008132.1:0-3766 GCF_001458135.2 Marmota marmota marmota | reverse complement strand
CGACTTGGGGTCACACGGTTCTCCCATCACATTTAGGTGCTCTGTCCATATGGGCCCACCAACAGCCCACCTATGACAGCCGTCAATCATGGTGTGACCACAGTGGACCCAGCACACTCCGCTCAGTGTGTTCCCTTCTGAAAAGTCGCTAACTTCACAGGAAATGCGTGTCCTTCAGCCTAACAACCCGGATGCCGGCTGACGGTGTCCCCAACATTCACAGCTTTCACAGGGAACAAGGAGATGACCGTCACCACTTCGTCTGACACCGACAGGACCCTCGCACCTGCTGACCGAGACCCCGCTTCTCAAGCGCTGCACAGGTGCCCTGGAGCCCAGGCGCAACACAGGATGCAAGGGACATGGACAGACGACGCCCCAATGTGGGCCCCGCACTGGCCAAGGCGCCCCTCACTTCCGGGCCTGGTGCAGGTGGCCCACGTCCCAGGGGAGGCGCTGCCTGGCGAGGCACAGGGGCCGGAGGACCAGGAAGGCAAACACTGGGGACGGGAGAGGCTCATGGGTCCAATACCTCGGGGCCTATGGGACTGAGTCTGGACGCCGCCATGGGAGCCCCGCCGGCCGTTGGGAACCCGCCAACCGCGCTCGCGCCTGCGCCTTGCCCCGCTGGAGCCCCAACGGAAGCTGGAGCGACCCGAGACCTTGAGCTTCCAGCCAAGCACGTGCGCATGCGCAAGGGGTGCAGGAGGGACACCGGGGCACCCTGCATGAGGACGCAGTGGGTCGGGAAGCCTCCGAGGTGTCTCCAGCAAAGCGGCTCCTCGTCCAGAGCCTCTGGGCTGGCCCTTCTCTCAGCCAGAGCGTCTTTAATGACAAAGTGATTTTCACTGTTATGAATTAGAGACCGCCCTGTGCAGCCCCTGGAAGCTCTCTACCCTGAAGCACTGGCTCCCCATTTGGGCCCAGTGTTTTCACCCCCTTCCCACTAACTCCCTTTGGTTCCTGTTCACTCGTCCAAACATCAGTGTGTGCTTTCCTCCTAGTCCAGCTGTAGGTTCCATTAAAGAATTATAGGTCTGGGTAACACTCTGAAAACCCCATTCCTTGATTTTGCCTACTGAGCATATTATTGCATAGGGACAGCCCTCCCACTATATACAGATGCCCAAATGTTCTCTTTCACAGTTTTTCTCGTATATTTGATGACGACTCGGCAATGTCGATCAATTTGGGCACACACCAAATGTATCCTCTTCCTTTTCTACTCCATGGCATATTTTTAGCCTGAACTTTTCAAATGTGTACTGTGGATCCCATTGACCCTGAAATGCATTGCCCCAAAACAAACAAACAAAAACAATCCTTTGATACTCTTTCTGGAAATTTAGGTAATTAGTATCATTTCTTTCCAAAGGATAATGTGGAAGACATGTCACATGTGATGCTGCCAAGGTCCTAGGATGGAAAACCTTTACATGAGGTGGACAGGGTCTTTAGCCATTCTGCCAATGTTCCTGATGACAAGGACATCCATGTTCACAGTGTTTTTATTTTTTTTCCCTTCGGCAATCAATATGAGTTCAGGACTTTACAAGAGTAAAAGTCAGATGGTAGGACAAAAGGATTTCAATGCTCCTTCCCATGGCCACTTTGCACAAATTGCATTTGTCCAGTGGTATTATATGAGCAGTTTGAAGCAGTGCAAGACTGATGGGGTAATGCTGAAGCTCGGTGGCAAAGCGCTGACCAAGAGTATGCAAGGCCCTTGAATTCGACCTGGGTCTACAAATAAAGCTTGCTTTGAGAATCTGAACTCCATCATTCATTATATGAAACAACTAAAAACAAACTGTGGAATAAAAAGACAGTTTTTCTACACTGCATAATTTATATCACTAGTTAAAAAGAAAAGCCCCACGAGCTATTTCATCAATGACATCAATGTGGGGAATAACTACATAAAAGTGAAAGAAGCTTGTTCTTAGTGCCTGAATATTATGGTTTGCCTCCTTCCCCATTCATTGAAAAGACATATAATAAGGTGTTGAATATTTCTGGAACACCCAAGAGTCTGTTTTACAGACAGGGGATGGGATTAAAAAAAAAACAATTTATACATAAAATGCAATCCATACCCTCCAGTTTAGAGTATGGGCTGTTTAGATCCGTGACTGTGTGGCTCATGAGAGCCATGGCTCTCACCACTCTGCTGTACATTTGAGAAACTACTTCAAAATGACCCAGAGGCACACACCACTTGCGTCACCACTGAATTGCCTGAAGGGAACTCAAGGTTCTTCTATACCTGACAGAGCTCTTCAAGGAATGTCTGCCCAGCTCCCACCCAGGCCAGCTCCCCTTGGCCCCTCCCCCCTGCAGAATGTCTGGGTCCAACATTCCACTGGGGTTTACATTTAAACTTTGCCCAGCTTGGCTCAGTTGGACCCTGAGCATCTGTTACAGACAGGTCACTCTCTGGGTCCTCTACTGACGTTACCCACTGTGGAGACTGTGAGAAACTGTGTCCAGTGTCCTGACCTTTGGAAGGAGGTGAGCCTGGAGGGTCAGGGGCTTGTTATCTGAGGGTCAGTCACCCCGAAAACCCTTGGGAGTTAGAATGGAGTACTTCCCCTGTGGGCAACTCACTGAGCAGAAGTAAGGGAAGGAAAGAGCCTTAGAGGATGCACTTGACATGGCCCAGGAAGCCCCAGGAAGACTGATACTGCTCATGGGAAGGAGGGCTCCTAAGACCCAGGTCCAGGCTACTCAGGGGAATTATACTGGTTCAACAGAAAGAAGAGAGGCCAAGGGATTGATTCCTTATAGAATGGACACAGATCACTGCATGGGTTTTTAGGCAGTCACAGATGGTGTCACAGTGGTGGTCAGTTAGGGCTTCCTGAAGTTGAGATGCTGAGCCCTGTGTCCATTCTTCAGACACAGGGAAGCTGCCTGTGATGTCATTCTGAGAGGATTGACTGAGAGTCTCAGAAACTGGGCAGTGGTGAGAAGTGTTTTTAGCTAGAAAACTGCCAGTGGGGCTCACAAATGACCACAGACGCAGTGTGATATACTCTCTGTGGGTGAGGCTGCAGGGCACTCCAACTGCCACAGCCCAGGGCACCTCGCCAACTTCCTGCCCAGGACAACTTCTCCTTCCATTCAGACAGTTGGTTTCCTTGATTCTTGAAGGGCAGGGAACCCAAGAAACCTCAACAAACATAGATTTAGGCCTCTGGGGGGGTCTTCTGAATCGTTATCTCTGAGTGTAGCCTCAGCTCATTGTTTTCAAGTCAACAGGAAGACTTTGATTATCTTCCTGATTTGGTTGGTACTCCATGAAAAGGGAGCACATGTGGGGTGTTATTCATTTTCCAGGATCAGGTTTGAGGGTGACTGGGTTCTTATGAAGACAGGAAGGAGAGTGGCACACAGGAAGGGGCCCCACACGTATTGTCATTGGAACTTAGGCAGGTGTTCTGAATAATATGTGCAAGTGTTGAAGTGTGCTGCACATCCCATTCCTTGACTACACTCTGCAGAACCTACTGGTGGACAGGGATGTGCTCCAAACAACCTTACAACAGGTATCAGCTGGCACAGGCCTGATCCTCTGTGACATTTTCCTTCCCATCATTGAGAGCTCAAATGAAAAGGACCTCAGAATGTTTCCAATTCCCAGGCCGAATAAAAACATGACAGTGGCTGTGAAAATCTCTGAAAAGCCGCACTGCTCATAATCCCACCACCTCCCATGATCCTCAGAAGCTGTTGCTGGTCATTTCAGGAGAGGATCTGGGGAACT
>NW_026008131.1:0-3766 GCF_001458135.2 Marmota marmota marmota | reverse complement strand
TTTTTTTTTTTTTTTTTTTTTTTTTTTTTTTTGAGTTCTCTGTGTATCCTGAAAGTTAGTGCTCTATCCAAGGTGTAGGTAGCAAAAATTTTCTTTCATTCTGTAGGCTCTCCTTTCATATTCTTGACCGTTTCCTTTGCTATGAAGAGGCTTTTTAGTTTGATACCTTCTCATTTATTGATTCTTGATTTTGCTTCTTGTGCTTTAGGAGTCTTGTTGAGGAAGTCAGTTCCTAAGCTGACATGATGGAGTGTTAGGCCTACAATTTCTACTAGTGGGTTCAGGGTCTTTGATATAATACCTAGGTCCTTGATTCACTTTGAGTTGAGTTTTGTGCAGGGTGAGAGATAGGGATTAAATTCCTTTTTGCTACATATGGATTTCCAGTTTTCCCAGCACCATTTGTTGAAGAAGATATCTTTTCTTCAATGTATGTTAATGGTAAATTAATCTGCTTTTCAAAGTTAAAAACTCTCTTTTTGAAGTTTAATACTCTCTCCTCAAAGTGAGATAGATTTGCAGACTCTGTAAGCCAATAACATGGCTATGCTTCCTGGCTTCCACATACTTCCAGCTGCTGAAAGGAGTAGCTCATGGGAGAAACCTCTCCATGTTGAAAGATGCTGTTTTTCATTTCCTGAAGGTCCACTCTGAGTACTTGAGTACTGAAGATGATACCTTAAGCAGGTACAATAGGGACACTTCGCTACCTAGACTTTGAACTGTAGGAGAGGAAGCATGTGGACTGTCAACCGTGAGCTGACAACCTAAATTTCCAGGCAGAAAGGCTTAGCTGACTTACTCTCAACATGAAATTTTCTTTGTAAACTAAAATGCCACCGAATTGAACAGCTAGTTTATATTTATGAGCATTTTATCTTTGTAGCATTTCATTCTGAATCTAGTGTTTGTATATTTATTTATTTTAAAAATTATTCTTAATTTTTAAAAATTTTAACTAATATACAAAAACAAAAGTCATATGTATTAACAAGGTATTGTGGAATGTTTGATAGATGTATATATTGCATAATGTTTAAATCAGGCTAACATATTTATCTCCTCAAACATTTATCATTTCTTTGTGGTAAAAATTTCCAGAATCCTTTCTCCTAGATTTTTGAAATGTATAGTACAGTATTGTTATCTGTAGTCATCATACTATGCAATAGTACCTAAGAATGTCTTGCTCCTATATAGCTGTATCATAGTACCCACTGATCACCTTTCCCCCTCTTAACCTGAAACCCCACACATACTGTCCCCAGCCTCTCTTTAACTACCATTGTGCTCTCTACTTTTATGAAAACAACTTTTTTAGATTCCACATGAGTGAGAATTGTCTCTTTTGTGTCTAAATTATTTCACTTGGCATAATGATCTCTGGTTCATTCATATTGTTGTAAATAACAGGATTTCATTCATTTTTATAGCCAAATAGTATTTCATTGTGTATATGCTTCACATTTTCTTTATCTAGTCATCGGTTGGAAGACACTTAGGTTGTTTCTACTCCTTGGCGATGATGCTGCAATGAACATGGGAGTACAGATGTCTTCTGTACATACCAATTTCAGGTTTAGATAGATACACAGTAGTGAAATTGGTGGATTACATAATAGTTCTGTTTTTAATTTTTTTTTAGGTACTTCCATTACTGTTTTCCATAATGGCTGTACTACTTTAATATACTTTCAAAAAGAATATATGATTTCAAATATCCATAAATTGGAACATATACATCAGATTTCTAATAATTTGAAATTTAGAACATTAAAATAACAACCAGTCATTTCCTTGGAAACTATGTTCCAGGATAAGCCACATATACTTAAATACCTGCTTTTAGTGAGGTATCAGTCTCTCTTCTGTGACTTCTGAGGTAATTTTATACCAAATTACAACATAATCAATTTTAGTATACAACTCGTTATACAAGGAATTGTGAGTTCTTTCACTTTGGGAATAGTTCTGCACTGTGGTAGCTTCAGAGGAAGGGAGTAAAGGCAGGATGGCATAAACATCAGCTGTCTGCCACTCACCTCTGGACTCTGCATTCACAATTGCCGTGGAGACCCTTATAACCCAGTGCTCCCTCTCAGCCGATTGTAACAGTATTATCTTTGGCATTATTTCAGTTGAAATAATGTGTCCTTAATAATTCCGTGTTCTCAATAATTCAGAATCCTACCAGAAGACCAGAGAAGGTAACATGCCTAGAAATTTTTATTAATTTTCTCCAAGTTAAGCTATTAATTAGATTAAATGGAAGAATCAGAACTAATATTTTGACCATCATAGTACCTACCTCTAATTTTTTCTCCAGAATACCTTTGTAATTGTCCCCATCCCATATACCTCATTTTATGTACACACATTCAAGTAAACCATTAAAGAAGCTAACTTTACTTTTTGCTTCTTATTTACTTTTCTTAATTCTAGAAATCATTTCATAGTTTATGGTTCGTAATAGTTATTTTAGATACAGGGATGTAGCTCAATGGAAGAATGCTTGCCTAGCATGTGGGAACCCCTGAGTTTGATCCCCAACACCAAAAAGTATAAATAAATAAATCACTAGTTACTTTAGGTGCTCATGCGATCTAGAATGTTCTAAGTGACTTTTACACTTGCCATCTTATATTATCCTTTTGCTTATAGTAGTCAATAAAATGTAAGGTTTTATTATGCAGTGATGAAAAACTTTGATCCTGAAATCAAATGGCCAGGGTTCAGATCTGCCACTTATAGCTCAGTTTCTGTATCTGTAAAACAAGGATAATAATAGAAATACTTGATGATAGACTTTCAGAAGTATTATGAACTTGGCATGTAGTGGCTCTTAATAATAGTGGAAGTAACAGTAGGCTGCATTATATTTTCTAAAAGATAGGAGGTAAGAATACAGAACAAAATCTATTCTATCCAACCACACAGATATGTGCATGCCTACACACACACACACACACACACACACACACACAGGTCATTCTGCCTCACTTTGTAATCTCAGAAAAAAAGCTAAATATTTTAATAATGTGGCTTTGTGTTTTTTTTTAATGGACAGAATGCCTTTATTTTACTTGTTTAGTTTTATGTGGTGCTAAGGATCGAACCCAGTGCTTCATACATGCCAGGCAAGTGCTCTGCCACTAAGCTACAGCCCCAACCCCTACTAATGTGACTTATTTTTTTTTTTTACAAATAGTTCATACCATTAAAATTTAAATACCATATAAAGATTATGTTCTGAGAATAAATGTTCATTTTTTTTGGATTAATAATGGTTGAAGAACATGAGGTTTTTTTTAATCATTGAACATCATAAAAAACAATAAAGTCCTAGTAACTGAGTGTACATAATTACTACTCATTTTTTTTTTTTGTATACTAGCTGGATTTTGCATACCACTTGTATGGAATGGAAATGTAAAGACCAAACCAGGATGCACTTGAATTTATATCAGTTTCATTAGGTACGAGTTTATATATTTATGTAAGCTATCAGAAAAAAAAAAAACAAGTTGTCAAGAGGTTGATGAATATATCAAAGTTTATAATTTTTAAAATAAATTAATAGCCATATTTTCTCAGTATAGTTAACATTTCTTCATTTTACTGATTATCAAAGAAGTGCTAAGCTTGGCACTGTGGCATGAGCCTGTTATCCCAGTGACTCAACAGGCTTAATCTGGAAGATTGCAAGTTCCAGGTCAGCCTAGGCAATTTAGTGAGACCCTGCCTCAAAAAAAAAAAAAAAAAAAAA
>NW_026008130.1:0-3766 GCF_001458135.2 Marmota marmota marmota | reverse complement strand
TTTTTTTTTTTTTTTTTTGTATTTTATTTAGAGATAGGTCTCAATTGCTCAGTTCCGAGGCTGGCTTTGAACTCATGATCCTCTTGCCTCAGCCTCCCAAGCCACTGGGATTATAGAAATGAACCACCACACCTGGCAAGGATTCTAAGGGTTTTCAACTGAATTAAGAAAATGAATTTTTTCATCCTTTGAGATGGGGAAGAATGTGGAATATACAGGTTTGGGGGATGAAGGAGATTAGGAATACTGGTTATTTTAATATTGCTATTCCTACGAGACACCCAGATAGATTGGCCAAGTTGGGAGTTGGGTGTATGAGTCTGGAGGTAAAGGAATAGGTCACAGATGTGGTAACAATTTAGGATTATCAAAGCATATGTAGTATTTAAAGTCATGAGACTGTATAAAATAAATAGGAAATGTCTGCTTTCCAGCACAATGCATGAAAGTAGGCCAGCAACAAAGTGGGCCCTTGTCAAAATTTCAAAATGCAGGGCAGGAGTGGGAGAAGTCCAGGTTGGAATGAAGGGGTGAATAAAAATTCAGGTCATATACAAAAGGCCAGGAATGAGAACGGCATCCATTTCCTCAAAGCAGCACTAAACCTAGACAACACTGGAGGAATGTTTTAAAAAGGCTAAGGGGATTTCCAAACTGGAAATGAAATCCTAGTAAAAACATCATTCAAGAATAATTTCAGACTTGGAAGGCCTCGAAATCTTGACTTCCTCTGTATGTTTTCTCAGAAAGCTGTTTAAGAATGTTCTCTACCAAAATGACACCAAATGACACAGGTTATAGGAACTGGGAGCTTCAACACAGGTAAAAGGTGACAGAAATCCCTAGGGTGGTGGTGAAGGGAGAGTCCAGGATGGCCAGCCTTCATCCGGTGGAGATTAGAACATGTGAGATTTCAGGACTCATTCCTTTAAAATGCCAAAGTCCTGATTGTCAACACTGCTGAATGCCACTGAAATCATTTAAATAACTGGCTGAGATTTGGGAAGCTGAATTAGAATTAGGAAGGGAAGGGGGAAAAGGAGGAAGGAGGGAAGAAAGGAAAGGGAACATGTATCTCTCCAGGAAAGTCGGGCTGGGATACTGGGCTCTTGGTCATTGTAAATACATGGTCACAAATGTAGATATTTGGTTGATGTGAAGGTGAGAGTACAGATGATTCCTTCATATTTCTATGTTCTCAAAGAAGTACAAAGCAAGATTATTATTTGGAAGTGGGGCGATGAGAAGAAGGTACGGAAGATTTGAGAGAGGAAAAGATACGATGTAGTCATCTAAAAACTGTTGAGACCAACTCTAACCCCCTAGATGGTATCTCTCCAATCTCTTTCCAAAAAGAGTCCAATGACCTAGGTTCCATCCTTAATTCTTCCACTTCATCTGTCACTGAAGCAAATCACTTGTCTATCACAATGTTTTTACTGAAAAATCAGGTGATGCTAATAACCTGCATCTTTGCCTCCCCACAAACTGGCTCTATTAACTGGGGGTTAAAACAACTTGAGAAATACTGTGGGGCTGCCTGTTAATTTTTAGTGGCATATGAAAGAGCTCTCCAACCACTGTCTCTTCAGATTGTTAAACATAGTTAATGGAAGGTAATGGAAGCAATAAAGAACAGAAACTATTCCAATATTCAGGTGGGGGGTGGATTCCAAGCAGAGATTGTGGCTCATAGGCTCTGTGTGGTCGGTAGTAAGGAGAGTAGAGGTCAGCTCCAGAGTGGCTGCCAGGAGTGGTCCAGAGAAGGAGCCCAGTGGAGAGGAGCTGCCACAGAGCACTCTGGGGAAGTGTCTTGAAATAGAAGATGACTTGGCCTCATGTGAAGAAAAGTAATTTCAAGAATTTAAAGAAGGCCTCACAGTTGAAATATCAGAAGATAATTTGGCCGTGAGAATTGACTATTAAAAAAAAAAAAGTGGATAATGAGAGAAGCAGGGGTCTGGTAAGAATAATCACAATTGATCTCGGAGACTAGTAATCATTGTTTGTCCAAATGGAACAAAGTTGAGGTTTAGTTTAAAGCTACCACTACAGGCAATTACGTGGTGTTCCTGTTTGAAACAGGAACACTTGTAAACAGGAGATCTTGTCAATTATACCTTAATAAAGGTTCCTTGTATTCACTTGTTTGGCTTTTTTCCTGTGGGTTCATCTTGTTAAAGTTGTAACCTGTGACTAACTATGGAGGGTTTAGTGTCTGTTGAGCATGTAGCCCTTCACACTTCATATCTTCTGTTACTGTCAGAATACAGAGAATAAAGTCATAGCCTGTCACTAAATCCCACTTTTCCCTTATGAATTGTAAACTCTTCATTGACCTCTTGAGATTGTCTCTTCTACTTTTAAGCTGTTGAGACCAACTCTAAACACCTAGATGGTATCTCTCCAACCTCTTTCCAAAAAGAGTCCAATGACCTCGTTCCAGCCTCAATTCTTCCACTTCATCTGTCACTGAAGCAAATCATTTAACTTGTCTATCACAATGTTTTTACTGAAAAATCAGGTGATGCTAATAACCTGCATCCTTGCCTCCTCACAAGCTGATGCACCTGATGGTTAGGCAATGTTGGTGTTTGCTTTCATGTGTCACTCTTCCTCCAAAACATTCACTCTCCTATTTCCTACCTAATCGTTTTTATTTCAGAGAAACTGGCAGATATTGTTTATTCAAAAGAAATTAGATTTCATCAAATCTAAGATATTATATTATTTAGCAATAATAAAGAAAAAAATAGCACTGCCAATAAAATAATGACTCTGATTTATAATGGTGTTGTGAAGAGCCCTGAACTATCCTCTTGTTGCTTTGATGTTTCTTTCATCCATTCCAAGGAACTGAGCAATTTTTCCTGTTTGCATTTGCACTATTTGGCTATGACATGAAGACATTTTGTACACATCTTGGTAACTGCTTAAAATAAACCTCACCCAGTTGTGGGTATTTTCTTCTTTTTGTTGCTTGCTTTGCAAGAAAATAGGAAATTGCTTTCCTTGTTTCTCTGAAATAATTGCCTTATAAATCAAATTTACACCCCATTGCTCTGTTTCCATCTTTCTTTACAGACAACAGGTATTCAATCTTTTCAGAGATATTTTAAATGCCTATCAAATTCAACATGGGCGGGACTGCCAATGCATATAACTCAATTCAGGTGACAGCACAGCAACAGCTACACCCATGGTGACTGCTATAGTTTGGAAGTGGAAGATCCCAAAAAAGTTTGTGTGTTAAAGCTTGGTCCCCAGAGTGGTGCTATTGGGAGGTGGGAGCACTTTTAACAGATGGGGCCTAGTAGGAAGACATCAGGTCACTGGGGGTATGTCCTTGAAGAGGACTATGGAACCCCAGCCCCTTCCTCGACCTTTCTTTTTTTTTATTTTTTTTTAAATTTTTTTATTGTTGGTTGTTCAAAACATTACAAATTTCTTGATATATCATATTTCACACTTTGATTCGAGTGGGTTATGAACTCCCATTTTACCCCATATACAGATTGCAGAATCACATCAGTTACACATCCATTGATTTACATATTGCCATACTAGTGTCTGTTGTGTTCTGCTGCCTTTCCTATCCTCTACTATCCCCCCTCCCCTCCCCTCCCCTCCCCTCTTCTCTCTCTACCCCCTCTACTGTCATTCATTTCTCCCCCTTGTATTATTTTTCCCTTTCCCCTCACTTCCTCTTGTATGTACTTTTGTATAACCCTGAGGATCTCCTTCCATTTCCATGCAATTTCCCTTG
>NW_026008129.1:0-3767 GCF_001458135.2 Marmota marmota marmota | reverse complement strand
ATATATATATATATATATATATGACTAAGGATGTGGCTCAATTGTTAAGCACCCCTCAGTTCAATTCCCAATACCAATTTTTTTTTCTTTTGGGTGAACTGGAGAGCCCACTCAGGACCTCATATGTGCTGTGAAAGTCCTCTACGACTGAGCTACATCCCTAGCCCCAGGAATTATTTATTGCCATTCCTCCTCACACAGATGTTAACTACACAGGATCTCAAATGTGCATCTTGTTCACCATTTTCTCTTCAGCACTCAGCAAACACTTATTAAATAAATAGGTAATGAATAAGTTAAGATTAAAAATCCAGGGATATTCAGTTGCTAACCCTCTTGTTCCATCTTCTCAAGATTGTTGAAGAATGGTTACACAAGTGGATCTTTCCTTTTCCAAGCAAGGGAGCCAGACAAGGCCAGTTATAATACCCCTTACCCTTGTTTCTATCAGAATCTTCTTTGGCAGTTTTCTTAAAAAGAACTGATGCAGAAAATTCTTATTTAATAATGGAGTTTTAAAAATGTAGTCCCAGATCCAAAAAATAAAATAAAATAGGCAGAGAATAAATTATCTATGAAAAAGGAATTCCTGAAAGCTATTTAGATTTGTCTTTTTTTCCCTCTTTTTTAATCCATTCATTTGTAATTTTTTATTTATTTCTTTGGCAGGTTTATTGAGACATAATGGAGAAATTGAAAACTCACATATATTTAAAATTCAAAACATGGTGGTTTAATATATGTATAAATTGTGAAATGATGAGCACTATCAAGTGCATTAGTCTATCTTTCACCTCACATAATACCACCTGTGAGTTGAGAACATTTAACTCTTTCTTCAGCAAAGTATTTTGGTTTGTGACTAATCCCCCAGAATTCTCCCCTTTTTTAGCTAGTTTGTGTTGATCTTTTGTATCATATGCCTTAATAAACCCTATCAACACAGAACAATTTTGTGATGGGTAAGAATATGTAAATGTAAATGTTAACAGTTTGGCTAAAATTCAATCCATTGGTGGGGAGAGTTGAATCATTATACACAATAAAATTTAATCTGGTTTTTTTTTTTACTTTTTAGTTATAGGTGGACACAATATCTTTGTTTTATATTTATGTGGTGCTGAGGATCGAACCCAGTGCCTCACTCATGTTAAGCGAGCACTTTACTTCTGAGCCACAACCCCACTCCTTAATCTGTTTTTGAGCTGTTTCATTTTACTGAAGTTGTTGTGTTGCAATTTTAACTGCATTTAATTATTTCAAAAGACAACCCCACTATCAAATCTGGGTTCACATTTAGATATGCAGGTAGTTCTGAGTTGCCCAGCCAGGTATAGGCTACAGATCAAAGTAGAGATGTGGGGAATAAAAGCAAATCTCACCTTATTTCTTTAGGGGTATCTCCAATGGGATTTATTAAAATTCTATAATATAGAATCCTCAAACTTTCTTTGAGAAGAAATACTGGCATAGATGTAAACCAGGTGCACTACAAAATGCAAGGAAATGTGACACTCCTCCCTACAGGAATTCCTACAATTTAGTTGAGAAAGAATGAGCCATAAACATGGGGGAAATTAAATAGCTATACAATACAAATACCAGTTCAATAACATAATCAGAAGGAGAGAGCAGTGTGTATTAGTCCCAAGAGGACTTCAAGGAAATGTGATGTCACTTCAAGCTGAATTGAACTGGAAAAGAAGCTAGGGCATAAAGTGAGGGTAGGTTGGCATGGGAGGGTCCAGACCCAGTTGAGTGTCAGGGATTAGGTGGCAGTGGGGGGACTGGTGGTTTGCAGGAAGAAGCAAAAATAATAGTAACAAAAATAACAACAAGTATTAACATTTTCTGAATTACAAGTAGGTGACACATTATGCTAATTGTTTCATTTGTTCTTATTTTATTTGCACAGCAGTTGTAGCAGGAAAATAGAAATATTATCCTCATTTTGCAGATGAAAGAACTAAGTAAGTATCTCTGAATTTCATGGATTGTAATAGGAAAAGTTTTTATCCATCCTGGAGTGCATGACTCCAGAGTGCATACCATTTACAACTGAACTGTGATATTGGAGGGCCTGGGTGTTGAATTTCTGCAGATCTGAGTGTGAATCTAGACCTAGCATCCATAAGACTGAGCACTAGTCACAGGCTTGCTGATTCTTCTTTTCCTCATGTAGATGAGGACATGTTCACATCTGCAGAAGTAATGATGCCTACGATGAGATCTGGCATGCAACAGGTAGATGATAAATGGAGAATTTCTATTTGTCTGTTGAGGATCTCCTACTGATCCTTTTTGGCTGAATGGTCAATATCTTCTAACTTCAATCTCCATCCAGGAAGCCAGACTGAGTCATCTCTCAGTTCTCCTCTTGGGCTCTGGGTGGGCAGTAGGTAAAACCTTAGAAGGTGGTTTCTGGAGTGTCTTGCCTAATGCTGAGTATCCCTCCAGGGGCATACTTTGTGAATGCGTGTACCTCCTTCCCTCTCCCACCTCCCATCAACATGCCAACACACCCTTTAAAAGGCCCTCAGATCCCCCTTCCAGCAGACAGCATAACAGTCAAGCTAATTAATGGTCTGCCTGCCCCTTCGCAATCGAAGTGTGTGCTCCCTGTGGTTTAAAGGAATGGAGGAGAAGGGAGCAGAGGGGGAGAACTTAGGGCTTCTGGGACTTGACCCCAAAGCTGTCTGAACTTCAAGAGTCAAAGCAAATGCAGGGAAAAATGGCAGGTTCTGTTGTAAGACCAGCCCCCAATCAATATGGTACAATTTCATAGCTCGTTATTCCTCTGTGTGCCACGGCACAACTGAGGAGGGGGTGGGGACAGTGATGGAGGCTGGGACAGGGGGCCTCCATCACTGGAGAGAATCATATGGAAACAATTAGTAGAGCCTTCATTCAAAAAAGCATTAAGGTGCTTGTAGCACTGAGGCTCAAGTGACCCCTAGGCTGAGACCATAATTCACCAACACTTAATACCATTTACCCTGCAGATGTGCATTTTATACAGAAATATCAGCTTACCACTTTGAAAAATTAACCTATTGAAGGCTGTCAAATTCTGATGCCCTCATGGGGGTATTATATATTGTCTGTGTAGCTCTCTGTTTTGCCTTTTACCCCCAGAATATGGGATGCTTAGGTTAATTGGGAGATGAGGTGGCTAACAAGGGGGAGGGGAATCATAGAGAAATGAGGGAAAAAATGCTGATTTTCCAAAGGAGGAAATATTTTTTTCTTCAGTTCCAAAACACAAAGGGTTTAGGGGAGGTGACATCTTCCCCACACCAATATACATATCCTTAAAAGGATTTCTAAGGAAGAAATTCCAGATTAATGAGGAAGGATATAAAATAGGAAAAAATAAGTGTATTTTATGCCTAGATGATGCTTAGAGCCAAGATTTTTCATTGCAGTGTGATTGGGGGAGAAAGATAAAGCTATGTGGTTGAATATATTTCTTTTTTGATATTCTGGGACAATAGGATAATAATTTAAAAAATTCAACAGAGCACCAGTTTTTACCTACCCAATTGATACTAAAATTATCAACACTCCATGTTTTCAAGGTTGACTGAAATGGGTACATTCTGTCAATGCTGGTGAGAAACTAGTTTAACAAAACACTATACATATAGTATAAAATAGGCACATTAGAAATCATAGTGTAGAAAAAGCATATCAACACCAAAAATTGATATTGAATTTTAAAGAATAACAAGCTCCAAGTATCTGCAGCTCATTTCTAGATTTTACAA
>NW_026008128.1:0-3767 GCF_001458135.2 Marmota marmota marmota | reverse complement strand
TGTGTGTGTGTGTGTGTGTGTGTATATATATATATATATATATATATATATATATCTTAAATATACACAATACACAACAGCAAGGCACTAAGCAATTCCGTAAGACCCTATCTCTAAATAAAATACAAAAAAGAAAAAAGAAAGGATGAAGCGTAACATGAATTTTCTTATGCTGGTAGTGGGAGTATAAATTAGTGCAAGCACTTTAAATCTATCTAGATACCATCTACTACTGAATTTGAATGCACCTTCCATGCACTCCAACAGAAATGGATGTAAAGTGCAATAAAATACTGAATAAGATTAGTCAAAACTTTATTCAAAGTAATTTAAATATTTACCATAGACTGTAAAATGTATTGCAATATATGCATACAAAAAAATACTAACAAGCCAAAAAATAAATTGTAAGAACCTGAAGAAACCAAAACAGCAGCCATAAACAGCACCATCATAATAAATATTTTTTAAAAAGTCAGACACACACACACACAAATGGACAATAAGATTCCATTTACAAAAACCCCCCAAAATTTACAGGGTTAAAAGTTCAAATAGAGGCTACCTATAAAAGGAAGAGTTAGTGATTGAAGAGAGCAATGAGGAGGCTTCCTAGCTAATATTCTATTTCTAAATGGGGTGGTTACATGTGAGTATTCACCTTGTTATAATTCATTGAGCTATACAGTTGTCTGTACTTTCCTATGTACACGTACGTGCCTCCAATTTTTAAAAACTAAAAAGATGACAAAGCTTCAGCAGTTTTGCCATCATGTGACAGGTTCCACACTAGAATTTGTGAAAAGAGCCACACTGTTATTTAGTAAGATAAAGAGGACTTCATAACTATATTCTTAAATGTGTACATTTAGCTTCTATTTAGGTGGTATGTTAATTAAACAATGCCATAGATTTTTCTTACTTTGTGAACCACTACAATGAACTAAGAAAATCACCAATATGTTGATGTCAGAGATGACCTTTTTAAGTATGTGATGTTTTAGATATTTTAAATGGTTACAATTTAAACTAAAGGTGCTCTTGACATATCTGGGGGAAAAAAAAAAAAGAGGTGTGCCACAATCACACACCAGGTGCCACATGCTCACACACTAAGTACAAAGATCATGTCTATTTCAACAGAAGATAGGCACTATATCTTCATCTCCCTGCAACTATTCACAGAGAAATTAATACCAAAAATACAGAAGGGGGCTGGGATAGTGGCTCAGCGGTAGAGCGCTCGCCTAGCATGCACAGGGCCCTGGGTTCAATCCTCAAAGGTATTGTGTCCAACTACAACTAAAAAAATAAATATTAAAAAAAATACAGAAGAAAGGTGATCTTATGTAGATGAGCATTGTTTCATATTTTTGAAATGGGCAAATTTCACAGCAAGAGCAGTAACTGAATTATCTCTTTGAAAATAGAGCATATCTCTTAGCACATGAAGCCAACACATTCAGACCAGACTCTAAAATGAACTCAACCAATATATGTAACAAACTGTAAACACAATTAACAGGAGAAAAATAATCTGCTTTGACTAGAAAAATTACAATTTTAATTAAAAAAAAAAGTAAAGAGAAAAAAATTCTAATTTTCCTTACTTTGAGATAACAAAAAGCATTCTGGAAAATGAATGATACAAATGGATGTGTAACTGATGTAATTCTGCAATCTGTATATGGGGTAAAAATGGGAGTTCATAACCCACTTGAATCAAAGTGTGAAATATGATATATCAAGAAATTTGTAATGTTTTGAACAACCAACAATAAAAAATTAAAAAAAAAAAAAGAAAATGAATGATATACATTGCTCCTGAAGTTGACAAATTTGTTAACAGTTTACTGGCAATTTCTATTGATACTCTTCTCAAGAAAAAAAAAATCAATGACATGGAAAAAGTGAACACTATACATATTTTATTTTTACTTTAATTCTACCAATAATAATGACTGGATACAAATAAATCAATAAATAATGTCAACAATCTCTGTTTGCAATAACACTTGGGAATTAAGGCATTTTCAAACAAAAACAGCAAAGAGGTCTTCATAGCAAGTATAATACATTTACTCATTTGAAAATAATTAATGGAGAATGCTCCAGAGCCTGTTACAGAAATATCACTTAATAAAAGCTATGAAAAAAAAAATCACTGGTCCAATAACATTTAAAATCTCTTTCAAATATTCATAAAACTAAATATTAAAAAATTAAAAATTAATTCTCTAAAATACTACTCTAAAATACATTAGCCTTAAATTCTTAAAATTCATGACCATTTTATAAAAGGCACAAAAGCATAGTTTTAGATAAAATGGCATATAACACACTAAAGTTTAAGCTCTGCTAAGCCTTATTATGATTACGACCAGCCTGGCCACCTCTTTTCATCTACATGTGAAATAAATTTTTTTATAAATAGAGTCCTCACCACTTCTTGCTTCTGGGTTTCATTAAGTTTTTCAGTCAATTGTTCCAAAACCCTTTTTGTTTCGGCATCAGACCTAAGCAAAAAATGAAAAAAATTTAAGTTGGATATCTGAGAAAATATACAGAATTAGGGAAATTTACAATATAATTATAGTTATTACATAATATTCTACTGTAGTGGTTCTCAAACGTTAGTAAGTGTATAAAACGCCAGAGTGCTTGTTAAAACACAGACTATTGGACTCCACTCCTAAAATTTCTGAACCAGTAAATCTGGCTGGGGCCCAAGAATGTGGGCAAATTCCTAAGTAAGGCCGATATTGTGCACCTGGGTACCCGGCTTTGAGAACTACTTGTACACTAGAATAATCACTTTCAATAAACAAACATGGGGCTGGAGATGTAGCTCAGTTGGAAGAGTGCTTGCCTTGCATGCACAAGGCCCTAGGTTCAATTCCCAGCATCACAAAAAAAAAAAAAAAAAAAAGGAAAAAAATCCATAGACAGAAAATAAAAGCAATTTTTTTAAAAAAACAAACAAATAAACAAATTTGCTGTAATAGCTCTTATTTGTAATTAAGAGAAAAGGAAGGGAGGAAAGAGGAAGAAGAGAATGACAAAGCTCTTAATCTCAAATACTGTCTCTAGCAGTTTACAATCAAATTACATTGTCAAATGATTATAAACAAAACAGATGGAAAGACCACTTCCATACCTAGACTCACTCCCTACTAGGAACCATGCAAAACCTCTTCCGTTCTTAATGCTTGTTACCTTCATCACTTTCAACTCCAAACATTTTCACTTTGACTCTTTGTTTTGAAGTATTTAGCTCACTTCAAACACAGAATAAGAGTCATAGTCTGTATACACCTCTCCCACTCCTCTCAAACAGAATAAATTAATTACTATTCTTTAGTGCTACTGGATACCTGTGTGATTTTACATAATTTATAAATTATTCCAAATTGATGATTTTTTGCTCATATTCTATCATGCTCACATTTTGGTCAGCTTCACACTTGGATCATAACTTTCTTGTACTATGTTTTTTTTTCCCTAGAGTTTCTCATTATCTTTTGGCATTATTTATCATCCATTGATATTGTCCTCCCATTTCTTATTGAATCATCCTTCTATGAAAAAAAATCTACTTCATTCTTCTAGAATACATTGTTCTCAAAGGACAATTACTTTCCCACTCTAATTTGAAGTGAATGCTTTGTGGGCCTGCTCACTGACTGCTATTCTCAGGTTGCTTCCACTTAATTCCTAGGCTAGTTTTAATTTTTCTTATTTTATTTATTTATTTATTTATATATATA
>NW_026008127.1:0-3768 GCF_001458135.2 Marmota marmota marmota | reverse complement strand
AATACAAGGGGGAGAAATGAATGACAGTAGAGGGGGTAGAGAGAGAAGAGGGGAGGGGAGGGGAGGGGGGATAGTAGAGGATAGGAAAGGCAGCAGAATACAACAGACACTAGTATGGCAATATGTAAATCAATGGATGTGTAACTGATGTGATTCTGCAATTTGTATACGGGGTAAAAATGGGAGTTCATAACCCACTTGAATCAAAGTGTGAAATATGATATATCAAGAACTATGTAATGTTTTGAACAACCAACAATAAAAAATTAAAAAATAAAAAAATAAAAAATAAATAAAATATAAAAAAATTTTATTATATAATATAATCTGTAAGAAAACTCTTTGAAAATAGAAAAGTATAATACAACTCTATAATCTTATTACAACTTTTGCTATAACTTTGTCAAAAAAGCATTTTAGGGGGTCCACAGAATTTTACCACATTAAAATTATACTGAGGGCCAAAACATACAACTGAGCACTTATCTTTTTATATAAACCTTGGTAAAAATAAGTCTGATTGTGTGCATCCAAAGCATGGCACTCTCAATCCCAACCATAGTGGAAAATCTCAGTGATCTCCAAATATAGGCAATGTGGGAGACCGCCTCTGCAAAATGTTAATGCTTAATTATCAAACTCCCATTAGACTAAAGAAGCTGTTCTGAAAAGATGTTATACAGTTGCACTGTTAGTGACTTTAGTGACAAATGAGCACTAAATTGGGATTCAAATGGGATTTTTAGTACAAAAGTCACCTTTGTGAGTGACAGTCCAGGTGGCCAAGGGTTACTCTTAAAGATTCATTTAGGAATTTTTTTAATGCATGCAAAGTACTCAATTCATAAGTACCCTTGTTGTCATGAAACACACTGAGTGTAGGTACATAAAATTAATCATTCCCTTTCATTTAAATATTATTTCTAAATGATTCTCCCTAAACTGATGTCCTGAAGCTTATTAGATTTACATCAAATACTGAAAGCCAGTGCTTGTGTTTTTTTTTTAATTGCTAGATCCTGTAAGCATCAATTTATGGATTTCTTATATTTCTTCATATAGAGTTTTATCTTTAAACATTTGAAGGACAAACCTATGAACCATCAATTAACATAATTTGTTGTATCAAGTCAAACACAGTGATATTTAAAGTAAAGGGTATTTCTCTCAAACAGGCTAACAAAATAATAAATAAATTAGCAAAGTTCTTAGGAGCATATCCTCCAATAAAATTCAAATGCAATAAGTTTTCTTGGAAGATGATCCCAGGAAACACTCTTATAAAAGTTGGGAAGTGAGGCAAGAAATAAAAAGCAGCCAATATAGGATGAGAATAGGAGCTCAATCTTCATGTGGAACTCTAGAGAAATTTATCCTGACTGAGGGATAAGGAAGCTAGAATATTTATGCACAAACTTCCCTTCAGGATTGGTTAAAAGCTGCTTCCAAGGCCATTAATTCTCTGGCACTTCAAGTTGGCATTGCATCTAGGACAAGTGATTCCATAGGCCAAAAAAGAAAATAAGTAAAACTATCAGGCAGAGAGCCAAAGGTATAAGCAGTAAGCAGCTTCATGTGTATAGAGGTGTCAAAAAATATGGATGGGGCACCACCATCGTGTGTTGCATCTTTATTACCCAGAGTGCCAGTGTCATCCATTGAGCAATGAAATCAGAATAACCTGGGATCTTGTTAGAAATGCAGATTCTTAGGCCCAGCTCAAATATATTCACACTAAATTTTGAGAGGCACTGTCAACATTAGACAGATGATGATGATGAAGAAGATAGGTAGATAGAATTTTTTTCAAACAGAGTCAAGGACATCTAGGTGACATTTTGAGCCAAAAGAATCAAGATTTCTAACAAAGGAATTTCTTCTTGGTTATCTACTAACATGCTTTGTTACAGCCAACTAAAATTTCATTGCCAAATTCCAAAAGTACAAGAAAACATCCTTCAAATGAATGTACTTTCAAGAGAAGACTTTTATGGCTTTCATACCTAAAGAGTGTAAGGCCATTGCCTAGAGGCTGCCTAGAGTTTTAGCACTTTATCTCTAAGCAGAAAACCAGTCAAGACCATCATAATAGGTACTTCTTAATAAACCACTGTTTCCATGGTGATAATTATTCTTATCCAAATCTGATCCATTTTCTCATGAAAGATTAGAAAATTCATCATAATGAGAAAATGTTAACTAGATTACAAAATCAAAAGCAACAATTGGCATTGTTAGGCTCTTAAGGCTCACCAAACAATCCATCAAAGGACTATGGTACAGGCCATCCAGAAATAGTTGTCAATGCTGGATTTTCCTTATATATTCAAGAAAGGTGAGGTGATGGAAAAGGGCCTGCTCATCCTCAAAATTGCATAAAGTGCAAGAAAGATTGCGAGCTGGAAATTAACATCTGGAAAGCATACTGAGTTAACAAGGCCAAGATCACAAGGTGAAACCCTTCAGAAGGAGGAAATCTGTTATGGATGTACCAGCCACTCATCTGACAATTCTATTGTGTTCACAAGGAGGACAAACCTACTGAAGTCTGAAATGTAACTTAAATAACAAATTTCAACACAGTTAAACTGCATTGTGAGTTATTGTTACATCTATGAGGAATTTCTAAAATTATCATAAATATGCCATCTAACATGTATGGAGTATTTGTGTGCCATGCATATACATCATACTTTCTCTATTTTAATTCTCAATCCAATGAAATGAAGTACTATAATTAATTCCCATTTTACAGATGAGGAAACTGAGATTAAGAGAAGATAAGCAGCTCACTTGCCTAAGGTCACATAACTAGAAAATTACAAGAGTTGGGATTTGAACATACACCTATGGTGACTGTGGAATGCATACTCTTAATGCCAAGGCTCTTTTATCTCATTATAAGATGTTTTATACTGTATTAGTGAGCTGGACATATTTGAAAAACCAGCCTTTCAGAAGTCAAAACAGGATTAAAAGTCATTAGATGATTATATAGATTGCCATGGAAGGATTTTCTTTTCTGCTCACTGAGCTAGTTTTTTAAATGTTGAAGACAGATTATTTCTCTTCAGTGCACCCTCAGCTTTCAATATACAAAATATTTGTTATATATGACAAAGTTACTCAGAAAATGTGGTGGATTGGTCAGTGCTGCATTTTAGAGGCTACTAATTCTCTTCAGGTTTCAACAAGTCATTTGAAATCATTCCAAGTGTTTAGTTGAAAAAGACAGATTTTTTCTAATAATCCGAGGGTAAATATTGAAAACATAAAGAGAGCAGTAAGCTCTCTGAAATCCTAAGTTGGATGTTCTGTTCAAATTTCTTATTCAATTGCAGGGATGGGAAAAGGAAAGGAGAGGAGATAGAGAAAATAAATGCAGTGAAGCAACAGAAGAGCTCTCAGAAGACAGTAGTGGTGCAATCGAGATCCCATCATGGAAAAGATGACAAAATATAATAAGACAACCTGAGGGATATTTATGGGCAGTCAAGACAAAGAAAACAAAACAGTCAGTAGATATTTCTTAAAGGTCAAAAGGCACAAAAAGCAATACTATAGAAATTTGACTTAGAAGTGAAGAAGTGAAGGTTCATTTGAACTGGCTAATTAATGACCAAATTCAGCTTGCATTTGTTTCAATGCTTGTAAAGAGTTGTAATTACAAGCCCCAAAGTCTCAAGACCCATTAAGCCTGGTTGCCGCAGCCCGGCTGGCTGGGCAAACTAACCGGGGGGGTAACGAGGAACTTGTGTAGATTGATAC
>NW_026008126.1:0-3769 GCF_001458135.2 Marmota marmota marmota | reverse complement strand
CTTTTATTGATAAGCCCTTATAAAAAAAGGAATGAAATTTCATGCAAGGAAAAATAAATTCATAAATTGCTTATCAAAAATGATGGAACTAGGCACTGGGGATATAGCTCAGTTAGTAGAGTGCTTGCCCCATGTGCACAAGGCACTGGGTTCAATCCCCAGCACCATAAAAAAAGAAAGATAGAATTACTATAAGATTCAGCAATCACAACAAAGGACATATGTGCAAAGCAAATTAAATTAGCATAATGAATTTCTGTATGCATTCCCACATTCATTATAGCATTATTCACCATAGTTAAAATATGGAATCAACCTAAATGTCCATCTATGGATGATTGGATAGAGAAAAGGCTACATATACACCAAAATAGAATACTATTCAGCCATAAAAGAGAAAAAGAAGTTGCATCATTTATAATAACATGAATGGGAGTGAAGGTCATGATGTTAAGTGCAATGTTAGGTATAGAAAGAGAAATGCATACGTACACAACACACACATACATGCAAACTTAAAAATAATGACATACAGAAGGAAAACTATTTCTTTGAATAGAATGCCAATGATATAAACTTTCTATGTTTTCTATAGCAAATTATCTAAAATTTAATCTTAAAATATACATATAATGTTTTTTTTGAATCAGGGATTGAAGCTATTTCCACGTCCCTTTTTATTTTTTTTATTTTAAGACAGGGTCTTGCTAAGTTGCTGAGGCTGGCCTTGAACTTGCAATCCTCCTGCCTCAGCCTCCCAATTTGCTAGGATTGCAGAAAGTGCCACTGTGCCCAGCAAAAATAATAATAATAATAATTGTCTTACATTTATAGAGATCAGAAGCCTAAATTAAGTTACAATGCTACATTTCTTCTTCCACTATCAGGAGAAAATCTATCTTCTCATTTTTCCGTTTCCAGAAGATATCTCACTCCTGTCTTACAGCCTCTCCCTCTATTTTTAAAGTCACCAGCATAGTATCTCGTGTCTTTAATATACTCCAGCTTCCTCTCATAATGATTCTATTGATCATAATACCTCAATCAGAAAATTCAGAGTAGTATTCTTATCCCAACTACCTCAATTTAATCACATTTGTAAAACCCTTTGACCATGTAATCAATGTTCAAGAGATCAGAAGGCATTTTTCACCTTACCACAACAAATAATAAATATAGAATGAATAATAAGATTCTGTATATTTCCATTTGGAAAACACCACAGTAAAAATTATCTCTGAGAAGGATTATAAAGAATTCCCAAAAATAGACTAGTGGCTGGAAATTAGTCCAAAACAGAATTCCATTTCATCTCAATGTATTTTGCCTCATTATACTCATGAGATACCAAGGCAGACAAGATAACTTTATAGCACAGAAGCCTAGAAGACACCATGTTAATGAGAGAATTGGAGTTAGTATCACCAGTGGAATAAATGAATACCATATACCTATAATGGAATGCAGAGGAGGACACAATAGCACCTATGAGGTATTCCCACCAAAAATTAGTAACTTCAACCTTATCATACATGAAGACCAAAGAAACCTAAAGAGAAGCATATTATATAAAATAACTGGCCTGTAATTGTCCATTTTATTAAGTTCATTAAAAGCAGAGCCATACTGAGTAAGGTTACGAATTAAAGAAATCTTAGAATTTTTTAGGAGTAGAGGTGCATTATACATTTTAGAAAAATTAACATGCATTTTAATATTGTATAACTATAAAAATGGAATTTAATATTGTATAAATGTAGAAGGGGAATTGTAAAGCACTCATGGTAAAATGTTAATTTGCTCATCCTGGTGATGTCTTTGGAAAGACCATACAATTTTCACTACTCTTCTGTAAGGTGTTAGTGATTATTGAATTATAATTGGTACATGATGATTTATATTTGAAAGTTTAATACTCTTGAAATCACTTGATATTATAATACATAATGGCTAGTTCCCTTTCCAAATTCACATTTGTAAAAGAGAGTTAGAAAACATGTACATATGGCTCCATGAGGAATAAAACTGAGTGTACCTGAGCTGGAAGCCAGAGCTGTTTTCTGTGATTTCCTGGATCGCACATCTGTGTCAATATTTCTGTCCTGCAGAGTTATGAAAGGTAAAGATATTTGAGTATGCACATTAGAAGTGTACTGCACAGCTCTAAGAATAAGATGAAGCAGACTAAAATTGGGAATCATCTGTCTGGATGAGAGGAGAAATTTACAGGCTGGAGAAGCTTGTACTTCCACAAAGTGTGGCTCCCTTCATATCTTGGAAAATGTTGATTTTATTATTGGTTCTTTATTAAAGTTGCTATTACTTTCAATTTTCTCATTTAGAATGTGAGAAAACTTACATCTAAGCTGTAATAAAATTTGCAAAAGCTTCATGTAACCAGTATGAAATTATAAAACAATAGAAAAAAATAATATTGAGGCTAATATTTAATAAATGGATGGCATTTACAGGTAAATGGATGGAACAGGAGAATATCGTGCTAAGAAAAGCAAGCTAACTCGAAAAACCCAAAGGCCGAATGTTCTCTCTGATAATTGGATGCTGATGCATGTTGTGGGGAGGGAGCGTGGGAAGAATGGAGGAACTTTGATTGGGCAAAGGAGACGGAGGGAAGAAGATGAGGTAGGGAGGCAGGAAAGATGGTGGAATGAGATAAACATCATTACCCTAGGTACATGAATGACTGCACATATGGAGGGACTCTACATTGTGTACAACCAGAGAAATGAAAGTTGTGCTCCACTTGTGTAAAATGAATTGAAATGCATTCTCATGTCATATATAACTAATTAGAATTTTAAAAAAATGAAAATAAAGTATTGGGAGAAAGAAAAAAAATTAAAAAACTAGTTTTGGAAGCTGTTCTTCATTTTAGTTTACATATTAAAAAGCTTATGCAAATAAGGCTAAGATTGAACATCACATGTGCTATGACTAAAGATCCCAAAGGAAGATACATGTGTAAACATTCAAAATAACATTTATATGTTTTGCAAGCAAAAAAAAAATGGGAAACAAGAGAAGAGGAAGTTAAAAAGTTGAAAAAAAAAGGTACTGAGGAGTGATGTGACCAACTTGACAGAAAAGACTTTCCAGAGAAGCGGGCAAGCTCCAAGGTGGTGGTGGGATATGAACCAATTTGAACAAGAGCTAAAAAAAATTCAGTGTGAAAGATCACAGTACCTGGAGGAACACATGAAGAAGAAAAGGCACATTAGAAGAGAGTAAGAAGACAATTTCCCAGCATCTGCATCACCTTCCCCTCTACACCTCTGCCTCATATCACAGAGATACGGTGACACAGGGCATGGAGAGTAAAGTCAGCACCTGACTTGCTAAGCCTGGCCTCTCTCCAGTGAAACCTAGCACCAGGCAGCCTCTGTTGCCCCATAGTCAGGCTTCTTGATAAAGTCCCAGACTCCAGACCAGCACAAGCAGGCCCAGCATCCAGGCTTTTGCCCATGGTCCCTGTTTCCTGTGTACCAGGGACTGGACCCAGCCTGGTAGATGTCATATCACTCCTCACTCTTTACCTCATTAGAATCTCCATAATGAATAAGACAAAAGACAAATGTCTGTAAGGACATGAATAAAAGGTGCTATGTTTTAGATATAAGGGGTTCTCTAAAACCTCCCAGTTAATGCAGGAAGTGAAATGATTACATTATGAAAGCCATAGCTTGAGCCATTAGTTAATCCATTCGATGGATCAATAATTCAAAAGGATAACTGAGTGGTGTTTTTAGGC
>NW_026008125.1:0-3769 GCF_001458135.2 Marmota marmota marmota | reverse complement strand
CCATGTTCTTTGAAATGGTTTTCAGTCATTTTCTCATGGAATTTATTTTTAGGTTATATTTTTTTATCTTTTAATTTTCCCTTCAAATGAATTCATGTCTCTTTGTAAAGACTGCAGACATCTGCCCTGAAGTAGGGTAGACTTCTTGCCCCCTGTTGCAGTTTGGTGGAAGAGCCCCCTTTTTATAGATGTATCATTCTTTTTTTTCCTTTGAATTTATCTTATTAAGTATATCTATAGAACAAGAAGCATGGTGGATTTTGAGAGATAAATTCTTAGGTTTCCCCTCCTGGACACAGGGAATGAGCCTTTCTGGGGCCGCATTTCAGCACTCAGAGTCTGGCCCCCAATATGGGAATGTGATTACCCCTTTGCAAGTGGGTATTTATTCTGAACTCTGAGTGAGGCAGGCTCTAACCTGAGCTGGTTCAAATGTTTGCTTGTTCTTTCACTGAGTTCTTTTTATTATTGTCATGTAATTCGTTTTTTATGCACTTAATACTTGTACTTCCTGAATGTATTATTATTATTATTGTCTGAAAATGAGTTGACAGAGGAAAAGTGTGAGGAGGCCTTTCCCATGAAGTCCCGGCCTTTTCCCAAGTGATTTATGCCTGGCTCCCTCCTTCCCAGTCAGGCCTGACCAGGCACTCTACCACAGCCCAGCTGGCTGGGCAAAATAGCGGGGGAGACGAAGAACTTGTGTAGATTGATACAGCAGGAATGGGAGATGTTTATTGTAGGACAGGAGCGGTATTTATACATTCCACACAGCTTATCTTAATTAGCATAAAATAGATACATTAGTCAACCAATAAGAAATCTCCACACTTAATAGCTTGCTGGTGTTACTTCATAAACCACTCCCTCTGGCATTTTGCCAGGCTCCATCCAGACTTGTTTATAGACTCTAACATTTCTCTGGCAAAATGCCAGGCGCCATCCTGACTTGTTTACAGACTCTTACAGCACACACCTTCTGTGAGGTCATGGTAGGCTGCCTTGGAACCAAGGCTGTAATTCCTTACATATGCATGGGACTCTGTGCCCAGAAGAGCTTCCTAGCCAACAGGACCTGCTGTGGAAAGCCAGGCTCAGCTCTGCATAAGTGGAAATGTCCTCCTGGTGGGGCAGGTCCCCTTGCAGGGAGGAAGTCCTGCCTGAAAAAGGCTTTTGCCAATACCTTGTCTTCCTGGCCTGTGTATCCAGGAGTGTGATACATCTCCTGTCAGTCAGGGCCCCAGAGTGTGCATCTTTGGGTTGGGGTGAGAGAGGGGTCTTGTGGAGCCTTGGCTAGTTAGCAGACAGCTGGTGGGAGGGGGTGGCCTTCCATAGTCTCAGAGGCCTGTATCTTTCACCCTGTGGAGCTCAGAATCCATCTCCAGGACTGTGTCTTCTCTGCTGTGTGAGGCCCAAGTGGCTCTGGCTCACATTTGTCTCCCTGTGACCTGCAGGTGCTATGAGGTCCATAAGAAGGATGTCAGGTCTCCCGAGAAGGCAGAAAATGGTGAGTGTGTGGGGCAGGTCTGGTCAGGTGGGAGGTAGGCTTGTTACAAGTGGTGAACCAGCTGTGGCTGGCCTCTGGCCTCCCACTGTCATCTCTATAGTCAGCCAAGAGTACCTGAGTCAGATGCTGCTTCAGCTCAGCCCTTGATGGCCATGGTGTGGGCTGGTGCAGGTGGGTTCCCAGTGTACTGCCTGGTCTGCAGCCACTTTGGCAGAACCCTCTCTGCCCAGCTGGACCCCAGCCCTAGGTTCTCAGTGTGAAGTGAAGGCAGCGGTTCTCAGGGGATCCTGCCTTAGGTGTGGGGCTCCTGGGTAGAAGATGCTAGTCTGAGGGATCTGTTTCTTCTTCTCAAGGAGTCACCCTCCTTTCCCCCTCCTATGCCCTACCAGGGCTTTTGGTACATTCTTAATATTCCCGTCCTTTTCTCATATTTACAGATCTGACTCTCCCTCCAAGTTCATAGCATTTTCATCTCTTTTTGTGAATTTCCCATATGATGAAAGGAGAGAACAGTCACCTGGAACTTCACTGTTAAGAGAACTTGTGCCTCTCTCTCTCTCTCTCTTTTTTTTCCTTCCCTAGGAATTGATACCTTATTAAATTGTGGAGAGGTTTCCTTTGGACCCCTCACACCGTCCCATGTTTTCAGCCACTGTATTGTCCCGCCTGGGGCTGCCTCAAGTCCTGTAGGCGCCCTGTGTCCTATAGGAAGCAGGCAATTTTAGGCCCTGGGTCAGCTCCTTCTAGAGGACATTGTGAGGTGTGTCATTCAGCTTGTGAGGGGAGCAGCTGGAGGCCCTAGGGCTGAGGAATTTCTTGGAATAGGCCTCATCTAGACAGCTGCCTCCTAGGGACACTGTCTCCCCCAAGCCCTGTTCCTATTCCTTGGAGACAGTGAGCCTGTGGATGTTGGTGCTGAGGGGCCAGGTCAGCAGTGATTCCTGCCCTTGCATTCTCTCACAGTTGTGAAGGAGGAAAACTCTCCCAGAGCATAAGGACCACCCACCCCAGTGCAGTGCTGTGCAAACCTGAAAGCCTCATAGACTGGAGTCATGGTCCAGGTCTCCTGGGAGGGTGATCATGGAGTGTTTCAGTGAGAAGGACCAGGTGGAAGGATGTCCAGCTGGCAGGGACCTTACCAGTCTCTTGAGCCTGACACATCTGTGTTCCCTCAGCACCAGCCCTTTCTGTGTTTATCACTTCAAATTGGTCTGCTTACTTATCAGAGACCTAGGTATTCCTTAAATGTCAAATGTATTTATTCAGGGGTGAGGTAAAAAATAAAAATAAAAAAGAAAGAGAAAAAAAATTCTATCTGATCATTGTTTTCATTGGACTTGTTTTAGGACTTTAAGAAAAAAAGCTCCTAATAGGTTATGTTGTTATTCTCATTTCCTTTGTTGTGCTGAGTGTCTAACCCAGGGCAGTAGTTCTCATGTATTCTCAAATTGTACCTTTTTTCCCCCTCCATTTGTATTAGTATATTAGTTATACATAATATTAGGGTTTGTTTTATTTATTTATCTTTTTGCTGTCAGGGATTGTACTCAGAGGAACTTTACCACTGAGCCACATCCCGGGCCCATTTTATATTTTATTTTTAGACCATCTCCCTAACTTGTTTAGGGCCTCACTACATTGCTGAGGCTGGCCTCAAACTTGCATCCTCTGCCTCAGACTCCTCGGTTGCTACTGTTACAGGTGTGTACCTCCTTGCCTGGCTAATGTTGGGTTTTATTTTTTACATAATGTGCAAGCATTAGGTTGGTGTAAGTTACTCCACTTCAGTCCCCAGTAATTTTCCTTTCTCTCCTACTTTCTTTCTGTTTCCTTACCTCTTCTCATTAGACTTCCTTCTATTTATATATATATATATTTAAATTTATGCTTTATAGATCAACATAATGGTGGAATTCATCATGATATGTCATCTATGTGTGTAGGATGATCTGTTCAACTCCACTCCAGTGTTCTCTCATTTCCTGTTTCCTCCCTTATCTCAGTCTCTGTCCTCTTCTTCACCTCCCTCTCTTCTATTTTCACGGGATCCTGCCTACCCCACTTTTTGTCCTGATTTTGTTCTAGCTTCCACATATGGGAAAGAAAACATTCAGCATCTGAGTTTCTGGCTCTCACTTATTTCACTTAGTATGTTGTCTTCCAGTTCTACCCATTTTCATGCTAATGACATACTTTCATGCTTTATGACTGAGCAAAATCCCATTGTGTATGTGTACCTCATTTTCTTTATTCTTTTTTCTC
>NW_026008124.1:58306-66104 GCF_001458135.2 Marmota marmota marmota | reverse complement strand
AAATAGAAATAGGGCTAGGTTGAGAGTTATACTTAGGGCTAGAGTTAGGGATTTTCTTAGCATTAGGGCTAAATGAGGGCTAGATTAGCGCTAGTTTTAGTGTTAGGGTTAGGCTTGTGGTTAGGGCTAGACTTAGGGTTAGTTTTAGTGTTAGGGTTATGGTTAGTTTTAGGGGAAGAGATGAGATTATGGCTAGGTTCAGGGCTATGGTGAGGGTAAAAATTAGGTATAGAAATAGGATAAGTGTTCGGGTTAGGATTAAGGCTAAGCTTAGGGCTAGGATTAGGGATAGAATTTGTGTTAGGTTTAGAGCTAATATAAGAACTAGGGCTAATGTCAGGCCTAGGGTTATGGTCAGGAATAGTGTTAACTTTAGGTTTATGGCTAGGTCTGGTGGAAAGTTAGGTTTAGGGTAAAGTTTAGGTTAGAGCTAGGGGTATTATTATGTTCGGAGTCCAGTTTAGGGTTTATTTTAGGATAAGGTTAAGTGTTAGGGCACAAATTAGCATTAGGGTTAGGGTTAAAGTAATGGATAGTGTTAGGTTTAGGATTCAGGTTAGGTTTATAGTAATAGATAGGGTTAGTGTTAATGACAGGATTAGGGTTAAGCCTAGGATTAGCATTTGGGTTAGGTTTATGTTTAGGGTGAAGGATAGGGTTAGTGCTATTGTTAGGGCTTGTGTTAATGTTAGGATTATGGCTAAGTTTAGAGATAGGCCGAGGGTTAGTGTTAGTGTTAGGTTTAGCAGATGTGTTAGGATTGAGCTAGGGTTAGGTCTAGGGTGAGGGTAAGAGTTAGAGTCAGGGCTACGGTTAGGGTTAGGTTTAGGGTTATGGCTTTGGTTAGCATTAGGGGTGGGTTATGTTTAAGGTAATGGATAGAGCTTGGGCTAGGATTTGTACGATGGTTACAGTTATGATTAGGGCTAGGTTTAGGGTTAGGTTGAGCATTAGCGCTATTGTTATATTTAGGGTAAGGATTAGAGTTTGAGTAGGGTTAGGGCCAGGGCCAGTGTTAGGGTTAATGTTAGTGCTAGCAATAGGGTTAGTGTTATGTTTATGTGTACGTTTAGGGCTAGGATTAGGGCTAGGTTGTGTGTGAGGTTTAGAGTTAGTATTAGGTGTATGGGTAATGTAAGAGCTAGGGTTATGGTTATGGGTAGATTTAGGGTTTGTCTAGTGTTAGGGTTAGTTTTTCAGGTAGGATAAGTTTTAGAGCTAGGGTTTGTGTTAGGGTAAGTGTTTAGGATTAAGTCTAGGGTTATGGTTAGGGATAGATTTAGGGTTATGTTTATGGTTAGTCCAGTGTAAGGGTTAGATTTAGGGTAAGGGTCAAGTTTAGAGCTAGATGTATTATAAAGGTCAGGGTATGGCTTAGAGTTCAGTTTAGGTTAAGGTTTAGGATTAGGGCTTAAATTAGCGTTATTCTTAGTGTTAGAGTTAGGGTAATGAATAGGCTTAGATAAGGGATAGGTTAGTTTTAGGGTAATGGATAAGTTTAGAGATTGTGATAGTGTTAGGGTTAAACCTAGGGTTAGAATTAATGTTAGGATTATGTTTAGGATAATGGATAGGATTAGAGCTAGGGTTAGGTCTATGGGTATGTTTAGGATTAGGACTAGGGTTAGAATAATGTATAGAATTAGAGCTATTGTTTGGGCTATGGTAAAGGGTAAGATTAGGGTTAGGGTTAGGTTAGGGTTTGGAATAGGGCTAGGGTTATATTTAGGGTAAAGTTTAGGCTTTGAGCTAGTGTTAAGTCTACAGGGTAGATTAGGGTTAGGGATAGGGCTATGGTTAATTTAGGGTTACAATTAGGGCTAGGTTTAGGCCTAGGATTGGGCTAGGTTTTGTATTATTTTAGGCCTAGGGTAAGGGCCATGGGTAGTTAAGAGCTAGGGTTTTGACTAGGGCTAGTTTTAGGGTTAGGGTTATGGCTAGGTGTAGTGTTAGGATTAGGTTTTGTGTTAGGGTGAGCTTTGGAGCAAGGTTTATGTTAGGGTCAGGGTCAGTGTTCAGTTTAAAGTGAGTGTTTGGGTTAGTGTCAGAATTAGGACTAGGGTTAGGTCTAGATGTAGGGTTAGTGTTTGGGTTATGTTGAGGGTGATGGTTAGGGATAATTTTAGGGTTAGGTTTAAGGTTATGTTTAATATAAGGGTTAGATTTAGGGTAAGGGTCAAATTTAGAGCTAGGGGTATTATTAGGGTCAGAGTCAGGGTCATGTTTAGGATTTTGTATAGGTTAGGGTTTAGGGTTAGGGCTCAAATTAGCATTAGTATTTTGGTTTGAGTACTGATAGGGTTAGGTTTAGGGTTCAGGTTAGGTTTAGCATAATGTATAGGGTTACAATTAGTCATAGTTTTAGATTTAGGCCTAGGGTTAGCATTAGAATTAGGGCTATGTTTAGGGTAATGGATAGGGTTAGAGCTAAATTTAGTGCTAGGGTTATGGATAGGATTAGGGCTAGGATTAGGGATAGGGGTTAGGTTTAGGGTTAGGTTTATGGATAGGGCTATGTTTTGTATTAAGTTTAGGGCTAGGATTACAGCCAGGGGAAATGTCAGGTCTATGGTTACGTTAGGAATAGTTTTCTGGTTAGATTTATGGCTAGGTCTTGTATAACATTTAGGTTTAGGGGTAGAGTCAGGGTTAGAGCTATGTATATTATTATGAAAAGGGTCAGAGTTTGGGTTAGGCTTAGGTTAATTTTAGGATTAGGTCTCAAATTAGCATTACGTTTAGGTTTAGTTTAATGATAGGGTTAGGTATAGGGTACAGGTTAGGTTTAGGTTAATGAATAAGGTTAGGGTTAGCTAATAGCTTAGGTTTAGGCATAGGTTTACCATTAGAGTTATGGATATGGTTAGTTTAATGAATATGGTTATAGCTAGTGATAAGGCTAGAGTTATGGTTAGGATTCTTGATAGGGTTATGGAAAGGTTTAGGGATAGGTATTTGGGTTAGGGTTAGGTATAAATCTAGTGTTAATTCTAAAATAAAGGTCTAGGTTTTGGGTTTGGTTAGGGCTAGGGTTAGGGCTATGGCTAATGTATGAACTAGTATTACAATTAGTGCCAGTTTTAGAGTTAGGGTTAGTGTGATATTTAGAGAAAGGGTTATATTTAGGGTCAGTCTCAGGGTCAGGGTTAGTTTTGTTATGTTCAGGAATCAATTAGGGCTAAAGTTAGTGCTAGGTGTAGGGTTAGATTATGGTTTAAGTTAAGGGTTATGGTTAGGGTTATGGCTCAGTTTTGTTTTAGGATTAGGGCTAGGGTTAAGGCTAGATTTTGGATTAGCGTCAGTGTTAGGGCTAGTGTTAGAGTAACGTTTAGGGTTAGGGTTAGGGTTAGATTTAGATTTAGGGTTCATATAGAGTTAGGGCTCATGCCAGGGTTAGGGCTAGGGTTATGGTTATGGTAAAAATATTTTTAGAACTAGGGATACGTGTAGGGTGAGAATTAGAGTTATTCTAAGGAGGGTTAAGACTAGTAATAAGGTTAGTATTTGGGTTAAGCTCTTGATTAGGGTTAGGATTAGGGTTAGCATTAGTTTTATGATTTGGCTTAAGGTAACAAATAGGATAAGAGTTTGGGTTAGGGAAGGGTTATGGACTGGCTTATGGCTAGGGTAAGTGTTAGGGTTAAAGCTAGTGTTAGTGCTCGGATTAGGGCCAGTGTTTGTGTTAGTGTTGGCTAGGTCAAGTGTTAGGGTTAGGGTTAGTGTTAGCGAGATATTTAGAGCTAGAGTTAGTTTTAGGTTCAGGGTCAGTGTTCAGGTTAGAGTTAGCTTTAGGGTTAAAGCCAGAATTATCACTAGGGTTAGGTCTAAATGTAGGGTTAGTGTTTGGGTTAGGTTAAGGTTTATTATTAGGGTTAGGGCTAGGTTTATATTTATGTCTAGTGCTAGAGATATAACTAGATCTAGGATTAGGTTTAGGTCTAGGGCTAGTTTTATGGTTAGGTTTATGAATAGGTTTATTTCTAGTGCTAGTGTTAGTGTTCAGTATATGGTAAGGGTCAGGTTTAGACCTACAGTTACCATTAGGGTCAGAATAAGTGTCCGGTTTGAGTTATGGTTAGAGCTAGAATGAGGGCTAGTATTAGGACTAGTAATAGGATTAGGGTTAGGACTTGCGTTAACATTAGGGTTATGTTTGGCTTAAGGTAAGGGATAGGGTTAGATAGACCTAGAGTTAGGGCTACATTTAGGGTAGGGTTAGGGCTAGTGTTAGGATTAGGTTTAGCATTAAATCTAGGGTTAGGTTTCAGATTAGGGATAAATTTTGCTTATAGTTAGGGGTAGGTTCAGAGTTATGGCCAATGTTTGCAGTAGAGTTATGATTTGGGCTAGTTATAAGATTGGGGTTAAGACTAGGTCTAGTGTTGGGATTAGGTTTAACATTAGTGTGATGTTTAGAGCTATGGTTAGTATTAGGGTCAAAATTAAGATTGGAGTAGTTTTAGGGTTAGTATTTGGCCTCAATTTAGGGCTAAGTTTAGGGCTAGGTTTAGAGTTAGGTTTTGGTTTAGGTTAAGATTTAAAGTTAGTGCTATGGCTCAGTTTTGTTTTAGGGCTAGGGCTATGGTTAGGGCTACTTTTAAGGTTAGCATTAGGTTTACAACTAGTGTAGTAATCCTAACTCTAATCTAACTCTAAACCTAAGACTAGCACTAGAAATAAACCTATTTCTAAACCTAACCCTAACACTATTCTTAGGTTTAGAGTTAGAATTAGAGTTAGGATTAGATCTAGGGTTAGGTCTAGGGCTAAGGATATGGCTAGTGTTAGTTCTAGGATTATAGCTAGGATTAAGGTTATGATAAAAGTAGGGATAGAACTAGGGATAGGGCTAGGGCGAGAGTGCGATTTAGTATTAGGGCTAGGGTTAGTGTTTGGTTAGGTGTAGGGCTTAATTAAGTCTAATAATAGGAATAGGTTTATGTTTATGTTTAGGCCTAGGGATTGTTTGGGGCTAAGGGTTAAGTTTAGTGTAAATAATGGGGTTAGAGATAGGTTTAGGGCTAGGAGGAATGTTATAATTGGAGTTAGGGCTAGGGTTTCATTAGAGTTATGATTAAGGCTAGGTTAAGGGCTAGGATGAGGGCTAGGGTTTGTTAGGGTTTGGACTAGGATTAGTGTTAGGGCAAACTTCAGATCTAGGGTTATGGTTAGGGATAGTTTTAGGGTTAGGTTTATAGGTATGTTTAGTGTAAGGGTTAGATTTAGGGTAAGGGTCAAATTTAGAGCTAGATGTATTATTAGGTTCAGGGTCATGTTTAGGGTTTTATTTAGGTTAGGGTTTAGAGTTAGGGCTCAAATTAGCATTAGGGTTTTGGTTACGATACTGATAGTGTTAAGTCTACCATTAAGGTTAGGTTTATCAAATGGATACGGTTAAAGTTAGGCATAGGGTTAGATTTAGGCCTAGGGTTAGCATTAGAATTAGGGCTATATTTAGGGTAATTGATAGGATTAGAGCTAAGTTTAGGGCTAGAGTTATGGATAGGATTAGGGTAGGGTTAGGGTTAGGGTGATATTTAGAGCAAGTGTTATATTTAGGGTCAGTGTCTGGGTCAGGGTTAGATTTAGTGTTAGGTTTAGTACTCGAATTAGGGCTAAAGATAGTGCTAAATGCAGAGTTTGGTGTTGGTTTAGGTTAAGGGCTATGGTTAGTGCTATGGCTCTGTTTTGTTTTAGTTTTTGTTTTTGTTTTTAGTGCTAGGGTTTGGGTTAAGGCTAGATATTGGATTAGCGTCATTGTTAGGGCTAGTGTTAGAGTGAAGTTTAGGCTAAAGGTTAGGGTTAGATTTAGAGTTAGGGTTGATATAGAGTTAGGGCTTGTGCTAGGGTTAGGGTTATGGTAAGGAATATGATAAGAACTAGGGCTAAGTCTAGCATGAGAATTAGAGTTATTATTAGGAGTAGGCTTAGGGTGAGGGTTACACTTAGGGCTAAATTAGGGCTAGGATTAGAACTAGGGTTATTGTTAGGGTTATGCACTGGGGTTAGGGTTAAGTTTAGAGGAATGTGTTGGGTTAGGGTTAGCACTGGGTTTTGGATAGGGTTAGGGTTAGCACTGGGGTTAGGGTTAAGTTTAGAGGAATGGGTGGAGTTATAGATAAGTTTAGATCTAGGGTGATGGTTAGAATTAGGATTAGGCATAGGGCTATGTTTCAGTTTAGGATTAAGGCTAGGATTACCGTTAAGATGAGGGGTAGGTTTTCTGAGAGGTTTAGGGCTATTACTCGGCCTAGGGATAATATCAGACCTAGGGTTGTGTTTAAGGATAGTTTTAGGGTTAGGTTATGGCTAGGTCTAGTGAAAGGGTTAGATCTTTGTTAAAGGTCAACTTTAGAGCTAGAATTATTTATGTCATGGTCAGGGTCAGGGTTAGCATTTGGTTTACATTAAGGTTAAGGGGTTAGGGCTTGAATTAGTGTTAGGGTTAGGTTTAGAGTTAAGGTTATAGAAGTGTTTACTTTAGGTTTTAGTTAAGGTTTAAGGTAACGGATGGGTTAGGTTTCAGCGATCTTGTTAGGGTTAGTATTAGGGTTAGGGCTACGTTTAGTGTAATGTATAGTTTTAGAGCTAGGGATAGGGCTAGGTTATGGTTTGAATTATGTCTAGGATTAGTATTAGGTTTAGGGAAAGGGCTAGGGTTTGATTTAGGGTAAGTGTTAGGGTTAGGTTAAGTGTTAGTTTAGGGTTAACATTATGGTTATGTTAGGATAAGTGTTAGTGTTTGAGCTAGGATTAAGACTAGTGTGAGGATTAGGTTTAGGTTTACTTCTGAGTTCAAGATTATGGTTAGAGTTAGGTTTAGTGCTAGGGATAGGGTTATAATAAGGGTTATGGTTAGGGTTAGATTAATGGATATGTTTAGAGCTAAAGTTTGTGCTGGGTTAAGTTTAGGATTAGGGCTAGGTTTAGGATTAGGATTTAGAATAGGTCTAGGGTTATGTTTAGTGAAAGGATTAGGCTTTGAGCTAGGGTTCGGTCTAAGGAGTGGGTTATGGTTAGAGTTAGGTTTAGGGTTAGGGCTAGGTTTAGGTTTATGCTTAGAGCTAACTTTAGGCCTAGGATTAGCTCTAGGTTTCGTGTTAGGTTTAGAGCTATGGGTAGGACTATGGGTAATGTAAAAGCTAGGGTTATGATTAGGGCTACTTTTAGGTTTAGGGTTATGGCTAGGTCTAGTGTTAGGTCCATTTTTTTTTGAGTTAGTGTCAGGTTTAAAGCTAGTTTCAGTGTTAGGATCAAGGTCAATTTTCAGGATAGGTTTAGCTTTATGGTTAGAGCCAGAATTAGGACTAGGGTTAGGTCTAGAGACAGGGTAAGTGTTTTGTTTAGGTTAAGGTTTATTGTTAGGGCTAGTGCTAGAATTTTGTTTAGGTCTAGGGCTAGAGTTATAGCGATATTTAGGATTACCTTTGGGTCTATGTCTAGCGTTAGGCTTAGGTATAAGTATAGGGTAACTGGTAGGACTAGTGTTAGGTTTTGGTTTAGGTTTAGGGTCAGGTTTAGACCTAGGGTTACTTTTAGGATCAGATGAGGGTCAGGGCTATGGTTAGAACTAGAATGAGGTCTAAGATTAGGACTAGTAATACTGTTAGTGTTTAAGTTAGTCTAAAGGTTAGGGTTAGGACTAGTGTTAGCATTTGGGTTAGGTTTTCGCTTATGGTAAGGGATAGTGTTAGAGCTAGGGTTAGGGCTTATGTTAGCATTGGGGTTAGGGCTAGTGTTAGGGTTAAGATTAGGGTTTAAGCTAGGGTTACAACTAGAATTAGAGGTAGGATTTGTG
>NW_026008124.1:53426-57676 GCF_001458135.2 Marmota marmota marmota | reverse complement strand
TGGTTAGAACTAGGCTGGGAGTTAGCCTCAGGTTTAGGTCTAGGGATAGGATTACCATAAGTTTTGGTTAGAGTTAGGGTTAGAGTTAGACTTAGGATTAGTGGTAGGGTCAGTATAAGGATCAGTGTTAGGGTTAGAATTTGGGATAAGGTTAGAGATAGAATGAGAGTAAGGTTAGGGCTATTAATAGAGTTAGGGTTTTGGTTAGCCTAAGAATAAGGGATAGGTCTAGGGTTAATCTTAGGTTTAAGGTTTTGCTTAGGGTAGGATATTGGTTTATAGCTAGGTTTAAGGCTATGGTTAGGGTTAGATTTAGGTTTAGTCCAATTTAGGGCTCGGTGTTAGGCTTAGGGATAGGATTAGGGCCATGGCTAATGTAAGAACTAGGGTTAAAATTCAATTAATTTTAGTATTATGGTTATGTTTAGTGTTAGGGTTAGGTTGAAGTTTAGGGTGATATTTATAGCTAGGGTTTGTGTTAGGATAAGGGTCAGTTCAGGGTTCGTTTTAGGGTTAGGGATAGGACTCGAATTATTGTTACGGTTATTCTGAGCATTTGGTTTAAGGTGAGGGCGGTGTTTAGAGCTAGGTTGCGTGTTAGGAAATGAGTCAGGGTCAGTGCTAGTTTTAAAGTTAGTGTTAGAATTCGATTTATGGCTAGGGACAGGTCTAGGTTTATTGTTAGGGTTTGGTTTAAGTTAATGTTTAGGGTTAGGGGTAAGCTTGGTTTTGGTTTAGTCCTAGGGTTAGGTTTAGGGATAGTGTATGTGTTAAGCTTAGGCTTTAGTTAGGGTTAGATTTGGAATTAGGGTTAGATCTAGGATTAGGGCTGGGAATAAGGATAAGGTAAGGGTTAGGCTAGGGATAGTGTTATGGTAAAGGATAGGGTTAGAACTAGGGATAGGTATAGTGCGAGATTTAGAGTGAGTCTTAGTGCTAGGGTTAGTGTTATTGTTAGAGGTAGGGCTAAATTAGTGCTAGGATTAGGGCTAGGTTCATTGTTTGGCTTAATCCTAGAGTTTGGTTAGGGATAGGATCAAGTTTAGAGTAAGAGATGGCATTATAGCTAGGTATGGAGGTAGGGTGAGGGTTACAATTTGGGTTAGGGATAGGGTTAGGTTATGGTTACAATTAAAGATAGGTTTAGGGCTGGGATTAGGGCTTGGGTTTGTTTTAGGTTTAGGACCAGGATTAGGACTAGGGGTAATTTCAGGTCCAGAATAATGGATAAAGATAGTTTTAGGGTTAGGATTATGGCTATGTCTAGGGTAAAGTTGTGTTCAAGTTTAGAGCTAGGGATTTTATTAGGGTCAAGGTCTGCATTAGGGTTTGGGATAGGTTAAGGTTTAAATTAAGGGCTTGAATTAGTGATAGTGTTAGTGTTAGGGTAATTAAAGGGTTAGGTTTAGGTTCAGATTAGATTCAGAGTACAAGATTGGATTAAGATTAGGATTCATGCCTAGGGTTAGTATTAGGTTTATGGTTTTGGTTACGGTAATGGATAGAGTGAGAGATTGGTTTAGGGATAGTATTATGGTTACAAGTAGGGCTAGGGTTAAACCTAGGATTAGGGCTAGGTTTTGGGTTAATTTAGGGATAGGGTTAGGGTTAGGGCTAATGTAAGTACTATGGTGATTTTTGGGCTAGTTTTAGGGATTTAGGGCTAGAGTTAGTGTTAGGGTTAGTTTTAGGGTTAGGGTGATGTTTAGACCTAGTAGTGTAAGAGTCACTGTCATGTTCATCATTAGTTTACGGGTTCGGCTTACAACTCATATTAGAGCTAGTGTTAGGGCTAGGTCTAAGGTTAGTTAGGGTTTGGATTAGTTTAAAGTTTAGGAATATAGCTTAAGCTCTTTTTTGTTTTAGGGATAGGGTAGGGTTAGGGCTAGTTTTAGGATTAGTGTTATAGTTTGGGCTAGTGTTAGGTTTTGGGTTAGTCTTTGGGGTAGGACTTGATTTAGAGTTAGGTTTTATCTAAGGTTGGTGCCAGGGCAAAGGATAGGGCAAGGGTTAAATCTAGGGTTAGTGTTATGGTAAGGGATAGGGTTAGAACGAGTGAAAGGTCTAATTTGAGAGTTAGAGTTAGTCTTAGGACTAGTGTTAGGGATATGGCTAAATTAGGGCTAAGATTAGGGCTAGGGTTAGTGTCAGGTTAGGCCTAGAGTTTGGGTTAGGATTTTAATTAAGACAATGTTTAGGGCTAGAATAAGGGCTAGTGTTTGTTTTAGGGTTAGGGCTACAATTATGGCTAGGGCTAATGTCTTTTCTAGGTTTACATTTATGGATAGTTTTAGGGAAATGTTTAAGGCTAGGTCTATTTTAAGGGTTAGGTATAGGGTAAGATTCAGGTTTAGAGCTAGGGGAATTATTAGGGCCAGGGTATGTGTTAGGGCTTTGTTTAGGTTTGAGTTTAGGTTTACAGCTCAAATTAGAGTTAGGGTTACGGTTAGGGTAAAGATAGCGTTAGGTTTAGGGTTCAGGTTATGTTTTGGGTAATTGATAGTTTTGGGAATAGTGATAGGTTTAGGGTTAGTTTTAGGGTTAGTATTAGGATAAGGGTTATGTTTAGGGTAATGGATACAGTTAGAGTTAAGTTTAGGGCTAGGGTTATAATTATGATTTGGTCTTTGGTTAGGGTTAGGGTGAAGGTTAGGATAAAGGCTAGTCTTACAGCTCAGATGAGGGTTTTGGTTAGGGATAGGGCTAGGATTAAGGCTAGGGCTAATGTCAGGTCTAGCATTACAATTAAGTGTAGTTGTAGGGTTTGGTTATGAATAGGTTATGAATAGGTCTACTTATGTTGAGGGTAAAGGTCAGGTTTAGAGCTAGGTGTATTATTATTGTCAGGGTCAGTATTTGGGATTCATTTTGGTTAAGGTTTAGGGTAAAGGCTCAAATTAGCATTAGGTATAGAGTAATAGATATTGTTAGGTTTAGGGTTCAGGTTAGGTTTAGGGTTTTGAATAGCCTTATGTGTAGCTATACAGTTAGGTTTAGTCCTATAGTTAGAATTTGGATTAGACTTCAGTTTAGGGTAAAAACTAGGATTACAATTAGGTTTAGGGCTATGTATAAGGTTAGGATTTGGGCTAGTGCTAGCGTTAGGTTTAGGGTAAGTGTTATGGTTGGAGCTAGATTTAGGGCTAGGGTGAGGGTTAGGGTTAGAGCAGGTCTATAGTAAATGTTAGGGTTAGTGCTGCATTTAGCATTAGGGTTATTGTTAGAGTTATGGTAATGGATAGAGTTAGAGCTAGGGTTTGGGCAATGGTTAGAGTTAAAATTAGGGTTAAAGTTAGGATTAAGGATAGGGCTATGTTAATGTTAGGGTTAGGATTAGGCCTCAGTTTAGAGGTAGTGTTAAGGTTAGAGTTACTTTATTCAAATTTCTTTGATACAATCCAGGATTCATCTTTAACTAACCTTACTCTGTTTCGCAGGTTTATGACTTTGGTTGAAAATTTTGTTGTCCGGAACATTTAATATTTTCATTTTACTTCATTTTGACCTATACGAGTTAATGTAAATGGACCTGAAAATCAAACAGGGTTTATGCTAGGTCTTGAAACTGCACACATACCCTCAGTTGTTTGTGGGGACACTCTGGTATGTTGCTTGTGAGTGTAGGCCTAAGCTGAAGCATGCAAAACCAGCTTTATCTGAGAGCCCTTTAGGAGAAAGCAGGGAATATGCATGCACTGAAATTCCTCCCATAATTATTTTATCAGATTTGTTTGATAATGAGTAGGATTCATTATTTATCTTGCCCCACAAAGGTCTCCAAGTGTGGGACTTCTAGGATCAATGGTTCTCTAATCAGGTTAGGGTAAGTGTTAGTATTGGGGTTAGGGCTAGTGTTAGATGTAGTGTTAGAGTAAGTTTTGTACAAATATCTTTGATACTTGGAAGGAGTCATATTTTACTTAGCCTTAATATGCTCCTCAGCTTTGGGCCTTCTCATTTCAATGGTTCGCTATCGGGGCCACTCTGTATTTTTAGGTTCCACTTCATATTGACCTATATAGGTAAATTAAAATGAAGGTTGAAATCTATCCAGGTTGGTGCTAGAGGTTTGAAACTTCAAACACTGAATCAGTTCCCTATGGGAAATCTCTGGTTTGTTCCTTGTGAAAGTAGCCCTAAGAAGAAGATGGCAAAAACAACTTTATCCAAGAGCCCTTTAGCAGAAAACAGAGAAATATGCATGAACTGAAATATCATCTCAATTATTTGGTCATATTTCTTTGATACTG
>NW_026008124.1:44056-48079 GCF_001458135.2 Marmota marmota marmota | reverse complement strand
TATCAGTAGCAATAACACTAATGCTAATCATAAAACTACCCACAACTTTAGTTTTAGTCCTAAAAAAAAACTGACCCATAGGACTAACCCTAACCATTAACCTAAACCAAATCTTAACATTACATCTAGCCCTAAGCCTACCTCTAATTTGAGTCCTATTCCTAAGCATAAAAAAAAAAATCGTGATTCTGTCTCTGACCCTAAAACTAACCCTAGTTAAAACATACCCTAAATGTAAACATAATCCTAAAACTAGACTCATTCCTAAATATAACTCTAAAACAAGCCCTAATCACAACCTTAGCTCTAACATTAGCTGTATTCCTAAAAAGTGCCCTAACATAACCCAAAACCTAGCCCTAATTCAAGAACCAACTCTAGCTTTAATCCTAACTCGAACCCTAAACTTAGGCCTAACACTTACCCTATACCTAACCATAACATTAATCCTTCAACTAAACCTAAACCTAACCCTACCCCTAGCCCTTACTGTAACCATAATCCTAGCCCTAACCCTAGCTCTAACCCTAGGCATTACCCTAACCTTAACTCTAACCCTAATACTAATCCTTAGCCTGACCCTACCACCATCCCTAAACATAAACTATCCATTACCCTAACCCGAACCTGAACCTAACCCCAAAAATATCATTATCCTATCTGTAACCTTAAACCTAATGCTATCTCGAGCCCTAAACCTAACACTAAACCTAACCATAACCATAAACCTAACACTGACACTTAACCTAATGCGAGCACAAACAATAAAATTAATCCTAAACCAAACCCAAATGCTAACCCTACTACTCAACCTAATCCTAACCCTAACCCTAACACTACCACTAACACTATCCCTAAGCCTAACCCTAAAAATAACACTGACCATAACCCTAACCCTAAACCTATCCCTAACCCTAACATTATTTTTATCCCTAACCCTAACCCTAAATCTATCACGAACCTTAAATCTGACCCTAACCATAACCCTAACCCTAAACCTAATGCTAACACTAATACTAAACCTAATCTGAAACCTAACACAAATCCTAACACAAAACCTATCACTAACCCTAAAATTAACCCTAATCCAAACCTAATGATAACAATTACAATAACCCTAACACTAACCCTAATGCAAAACCTAACACTAACACTAACTCTAATCGTAACGCTATACTACCCATAAACCTAACTTAACACTTACATTAACCCTAACTCTCACCCTAAACCTAAACCTAAACCTAACCCTAAATCTAACCCTAATCCTAACCATAAGCCTAAACCTAACGCTGACCATAACCCTAACCCTAAAATAACCCTAACACAAACTTTAATCCTAACCCTAACTCAAACACTAAGGATAACCCTAACATTAACCCTATTCCTAACTCTAATGCTATCCCTAACACTAACCCTATCACTAACCCAACCCTAACACTAACCCTAAACATAACCCAAAATCTAACACAAACCATAACTATAAAAGTAACCCTAACACTAACCCTAACCCTAAACTTAATCCTAATGCTCATCTTAATCATAATCCCAAACCTAATAACAAACCCTAACCATAACCATAACAATAAACTTATCCCTAACCCTAACCCAAAAACTGACCCTAAACCTAAAAGAAACCCTAACCCAAACTATAATTATAAACTTAACCTAATCCTAACCCTAACCACAAACTAACCCTAACCCTAACACTAACACTAATAGTAACCCTAACACTAAACCTAAACCTAACCCTAACCCTAACACTAACCCTAACTCCAAAACTAAACCTATCACTTACCCTATCTGTGAAACTATCCCTAAACCTAACACTAATCCTAACCCTAACATTAACAATAACCCTAACACAAACATAACCCTATCCCTAAACTTAAACCGAAAACTAACAGTAACCCTAATTGTAACCCTATCACTTACCTAACCCTAACACTAAATCTACACTAACCCTAATCCTACGACTAACCCTAAACCTGAACCTACAAAAAAAACTAACTCTAACACTAATACTAACCCTAACAATAACCCTGTCTGTAAACCAAATAATAACCCTAAACCTAACATTAACCGCAAAACCTACCCCTAACCCTAACACTACACCTAAACCTAACCCTAACCCTAACACTAAACCTAGCCCTAACCCTAACCATAACACTCACCCTAACACGAACATGAACCCTAACTCTAAACCAAATGTAACTCTCACCCTAACCCTAACACAAACCATAATCACAACCATAATACTTACCCTAAAATAATTCTAACCCTAACACTAACCCTCATCCTAACCATTATTCTATCACTAACTCTAACCCTAAACCTAACACTAACGATAATCCTAATCCTAACCATAACCCTAACCCTAAATGAAACACTAAGCATAACCTGAAACATAACACTAACCAAAACCCTAAACCTAACACTAAACTAAACCTAATCTGAACTGAAATTTTAACCATGAACCTGACCCTAAAACAAACCTTATTCCTAACCCTAATACTAACCCTAACCCTAACTAATTTTAAACCTAATGCTAACCCTAACACTAAACCTAACCCTAAACCTAACACTAATACTAACACTAAACCTAAACCTAATGCTAACACTTTCACTAACCCTAAACCTAAACCTAATATTAATTTTAACACTAAACATAAACCTAACCTTAACTCTAACCATAACACTAACCCTAACCCTAAACCTATCCCTAACATTAACACTATCCCTAATCCTAACGCTAACACTAACCCTAACCCTAATGCAAAAACTAACTCTAACCCTAATATTAAACATTACCCTAAACCTATCACGAATCCTAACACAAAACATAACCCTAACCCTAACACTAATGTAACACAAACCCTAACCCTAACCCAAACCCTAAACTTCACCCTATCCATAACACTAACCCTAACCCTAACAAAATCCCTCATGCAACCCTAACTCTAAACCTTACACTAACACTAACCCTAACACTAAACCTAAAACTACCCCTAACCTAAATCTAATGATAATACTAACAATAAACTTTACCCTAAACCTAACCCTATATCTAACCTTTACACAAACCTTAACATTAACACTAACCCAAACCTAACCCTAACCCAACACTAACCCTAATCTGAATCCAAACCATAAGAGTAACCCTAACCCTAAACCTAACCATCACCCTAACACAAACCCCAATACTAACCCTAACACTGACCCTAAACCTAACACTAACCTTAACCATAACCCTAACAGTAACACTAACCCTAAACCTAAAACTAACACTAACTCTATCTGTAACCATAATCCTAACCCTAACACTTAACCTAACACTAACCTTAACCCAATACCTAACACTAACACTAACGCTAACACTAATCCTAAACCTTACCCGAACACTAACCCTAACCCCAAACCTAACACTATCCCTAAACATAAGCCTAACACTAACCCTAAACCTATCCCTAACCGTAACTCTATCCATAACCCTAAACCAAACTCTAACCCAAACACTAAAACTATCCAACCCTAACACTCACCCTAACCCTAACCCTAACACTCACCATAACCCTAAACCTAACACTCACCCTAACGCTAACCCTAACACTAACCCTAATTCTATCCTTAACCCTAACACTAACCCTAAACCTAACTCTTACCATGACTCAAATTCTAACCCTAATCTTAACCCTAATCCTAACACTAAAACTAACATTAACCCTAATATTAACCCTAATCCGAAATCTAAACCTTACCCTATCACAAACCCTAACACTAAGCCTAAAACTAACCCTAACCTAACTCTGAAATTGACCCTAACACTAACCCTAACCAAAACCCTACCACTAAACCTAACCTTAAACCCAAACCTAACCCTAACCCTAAAACTTACCCTAACACTAACCTTAAACTGAGCAGTAACACTAACCCTAACCCTAACTCTAACCGCATAACCAAACCTAAACCTAAACCTAACCCTATCACTAACCCTAACCCTTACACAAACCTAAACCTAATCTTAAC
>NW_026008124.1:33098-43656 GCF_001458135.2 Marmota marmota marmota | reverse complement strand
CCTAACCCTATGCCAAACCCTAACACTAATCATAAGCTTAAACCTAAACCTAACCCTAACACTCAACCTTACCCTAACCCAAACACTAATCCTAACCCTAATCTTAACCCTAACATTAACCCTAAAATGAACCATAAGCATAACAATAACCCTAAAACTTACACTAACAGTAACCCAAATGCTAACCCTAACACTACCCCGAAAACTAACCCTAACCATAACAGTAACCCAAAAACTTACACTAACCCTAAACCTAACACTAACACTAATTCTAAACCTTACCCTAACTTTAACACTAATCCTTACTGTAACCCTAATCTGACACCTAAATTTAACCCTAACCCTAAACATAATCCTAACACAAACACTAACCCAAACCATAACCATTAATCTAACCCAACCCTAACCCTAACCCTTACCTAACCCTAAATCTATCCATAACACTAACGCTAACACTAACCCTAACTCTATCCATAATAATAAATGTAATCCTAACCTAACACTAACCCTAAAGCTATCCCTAAACCTAACACTATACCTAAACCTAACAATAACTCCAAAACTAACAATAAACCTAACACTAAACCTAACCCTAACATGAACACTAACACTAATGGTAACACTAACCCTAACCCTAACACTAACAGCAAACCTAAACCTAACCCTAAACGTAACCCTAACAGGAAAACTAACCCGAACCCTAACAATAATTCTCTCATTAACCTGACCCAAACCGTAAACCTACAATAACCCTAACCCAAAGACTAACCCTAATCCTAAAACAAACCATAACCCTAAAACTAACACTAATGCTAACCTTAACACTAACCCTGTCACTATCCCTAACCCTAACCCTAAACCTAATACTGACCCTAACCTTAACCCTAACACTAACACTAACATTAAATTAAACCTAACCCTAACCCTACATGAAACACTAACCCTAGCCATAACATTACCCAAAACCGAATCCTAATACTAAACTAAACCTAATCATAACAGAAACACTAAAGCTAACCCTGACCCTAACACAAACCCTAACCCTAACAGTAACCATAACCCTAACTCTAAAACTAAACCTAATCCTAACCAGAACCCTAACCCTAACCCTTTAGCTAACACTTAATCTACCCTGACACTAACCCTATGACAAACCTTAAACCTCACCCTAAAACTAACTATAAAAATAAACCTAAACCTAACACTAACCCTAACCCCAAAACTATTGCTAAACTTAGCACTATCCCTAACCCTAACATTAACACTAACCCTAACCTAAACGTAAACCTAACCTTAACACAAACCCTAAACCTAACCCTACTAACAACCCTAAACCCACGTCAAATTCTAATCCTAAACCTAACACTAACTATAATGCTAACCCTAATTATTACCCTAATAGTAACCCAAACACCACATCTAAACCTAACCCTTATCATAACCCTAACCCTTACTCTTACACAAACCCTAACCCTAAACTTAACACTAAAATTAACCCTAATCCTAACCCTAACTTTAACCCTAACACTAACCCAATCCCTAACCCTAAACCTAACCCTAACCCTAACCCTAACCCTCAACTTAACCCCAATCCGAATGCTAATACTAACCCCAAGACTCACGTTATCACTAACCCTAACCCTGAAACTAAAACTAAACCTAACATTTACCCTAACCCAAACATTAAACTTAAGCATAACCCTAACAGAAACACTAACCCTAAACCTACCCCTAAACCTAAACCTAAAAATAACTCTAAATATATCCCTAACACTAATCCTAACCCTATCACATATCGTAACACTAAGTCGAACCCTAATCCTAACCCTAAACCTAACACTAACCATAAACATAACCCTAAGCCTAACACTAACTGTAAACCTAATCCTAACCTTAACACTAACCCTAAACCTAACCCTAACCCTAAAACTAACAGTAACAGCAACCCTAATGCTAACCCTAACCCTAACTATAACACTAATCCTAAGCCTAAACCAATCCCTAACATTAAGAATATCGCTAACCCTAACCCTATACCTAACACTAAACCTAAAACTAATCCTAACACTAACTCTAACTCTAATCCTAACCATAACCTTAACTCTATAGCTAAATCTATCACAAAACATATCCCTAATCTTAACACTAACCCTAACCCATTTTCTAAACCTAAACATAGCCCTAACCCTATCACTACCCCTAACACTAACACTAACCTAACCCTAACACATAATTAATGCTAACAATAACCCTAACCCTAACCCTAACCTAACCCTTACCCTGAACATAATCTAACCCATACCCTAAACCTAATCCTAACACTAATCGTAAAACTAAACTTAACCTAAAACAAACGATAACCTAACAATAAATGTAACCCATAACCTAACTCTAACTCTAACCCTAACATGAACGTTAACCCTAACCCTAACCCTAACTTAAATCTAACCCTAACCCTAAAATTATCTCTATTCTGAATCCTAACCATTTCCATAACCTTAGTGCTAACCCTTACCCTAACAAAAACCCTAACACTAACCCTAAATTTAACCTTAACTCTAAACCTAACACTAAAACTAACCATAACACTAACACCAACACTAACTCTATCCGTATCCGTAACCCTAACCCTAACAGTTACCCTAACCCTAACCTTCACACTAACCCTAACACGAACCCTAAAATGAACCCTAACCTAAACATTAACCCTAACACTAAACTTAACCCTATCCATAACACTACCACTAACCCTAACACTAATCTTAACCCTAACCTAAACACTAACCCTAATCGCAACACTCATTAACACTAACAGTAAACATAAACTTATCACTAACCCTAACCCTAACCCCAACCCTAAATTTAACCATAAACCTAAACCTAACAAGAACCCTAACCCTAACACAAACACTAACTCTATCCGTAACCATAACACTAACCCTGACAATTACCCTAACCCTCACCTTAACACTAACTTTAACACGTACCCTAACACTAACCCTAACCCTAACAATAATCTTAACACTAACCTTAACCCTATCCCTAACACTACCACTAACTCTACCACAAATCTTAACCCTACCCCGAAAACTAACCCTAAATGCAACACTAACCCTATCATTAACACTAACACTAAACATAAACTTAAACTTATCACTAACCCTAACCCTAAACCCAACACTAAATTTAACCTTAACCCTAAACCTAACATTAACCTAACCATATCCCTAACACTAACATGTACAGTAACTCTATCCATAACTGTAACCCTAACCCTAACAGTTACACAAAACCTAACCTTAACCCTATCACGAACACAAACACGAACCCTAACACTAACCCTAACCCTAACACTAACCTTAACCCTATCCCCAACACTGTCACTAACCCTAACACAAATCTTAACCCTAACTGGAACACTAACCCTTACTGCAACCCTAACACTATCATTATCACTAACACTAAAAATAAACTTTCACAAACCCTAACACTAACCATAAAACTAACCCTAACCATATTCTTATCCCTAACCCTAACACTAATTTTAAAACTAACAATAACACAAAAACTAACTCTACCCCTCACACTAGCCCTAATCCTAGCTCAAATGCTAACACTTACCCCAAACATAACCCTGACAAGAATCCTAGGCCTAACCATATACCTAGTCCTAATTCTAACCTTAATCCTAGGCTTAACCTTAGCTCTAACCCTATCCATTACTCTAAAGATAAGCCTAACCCAAATGCAAACCGTAGGCCTAACACTATCACTATTGCTAACACTAGCCCTATTCAGTACTCTAAACCTAACCTGAACCTTAAACATAACCCTATAAATTACCCTAACCAAAATCCTAACCCTAACCTAATGCTAATTCAAACCTTAACCCTAAATCTTAACTTAAACCAAACCCTACTTGAACACTGACCCTAAAAATATACCTAGCTTTAAACCTGACCCTTAACATAAACCTAACCAAAACACTGGACCTAGTCATAACCTAATCCTAAAACTAACCATAACCATAAACCCAGACCTCACATTAGCCCCAGCCCTAATCCTAGCCCTAACCCTAACACAAACACTTGTCCTTACCTTCGGCCTATACCTAGCCTTAATCCTAACCCAAATTATAACTCTAGGCCTATCTCTAATTTTAACCCTTGTCCTAGACCTAAACTTAGGTATAACCCCATTCTTTCCCCTAACCCTATCACTAACCCTAACACTAAAACTAACCTTATCTCTAGCCCTAACCATAGGCTTAACCCTAACATAACCCTAGCACTAATCCTAGCCCTAATTTAGCACTAACCCTAACTCTAACCCTAACCTTGGCCAAAGACTAACTCTAAATCTCCCCCTAGCCCTATTTCATGTTCTAACCCTATCGATTGCAATAAATCTAACACAAGCCCTAACCTAACCCTAATCCTAACGCTAACCCCAATCAAGACCCTAACTCTATCAATAACACTAACCCTAACCCTAACCCTAAACCTAACACTAACGCTGATCCTTACCCTAACCCTAACATTAAGCTAACCCTAATCTTAACCAAAACCCTAACCCTAAGCCTGTCCCTAACACTAAACCTAACCCTAACCATAAACGTATCCCAAGACCTAACCATAAACCTAAATCTCTCCATAGACCTAATCCTAGCAAAAATATTAAAGCTTACACTAGACAAAGCCATAACCTAACCCTAAAACTAGACCTAATTGTAACCCTAGTTCTTACATTAGCCATAGCCCTAAAGATAACACAAAATCTAGCCTAGCTCTAACCCTAGCTTTAACCCTAACCCTAATCCTAACCCTAGCCCTAACCCTAAACCTAAACCTAGCCCACACCAGGGCTAACCCTATCCCTTACCCTAAGACAAACTCTAACCCTAAAGCTACCGTAGTTCTAAACCTAATTCTTAGCCTAACCCAAAACCTAACTTTATTACTTGTCCTAACCCTAATCCTCAATCAAGCTCTATTACTATCCCAAACCTTAACCCTAACCCTGACCCTTATTCGAACCCTAACACTAACCATAGGTCTAAACCTGACACTAACCTTAAACCAATCCCTAACATTGGAAGTACCTGTAACCCTATAACTAAACCTTACTCTAACACTAGATCTAGACCTATACTTAATACTTTATCTAGTGTTAACTCTAGGCCTAGCCCTAAGCAAAAACTTAGTCATAGTCCTAATAATAACCCTTAACAAAACCCAAACACAAACACTACCCCTAGACCAAAACCTAGTCCTAATGCTGGCCCTAACAATAAACCTACCCCTAAACCGAACACTGACTCTTATCCCAACACAAACCCTAGCTCTAAACTTATCCTAACAAAAAACATGACCCTAACACTAGACCCAGCCATATCAGTAAACCTGATACTAGACATCACCATAGTCCAAAACGTACCTCTAACAGTATCCATTACATTAACCATAACACTAACCCTAATGCTTACCCTAGCTCTAACCCTCACACTGACTCTAACCCTAATCCTCATCCTAGTCCAAACACTAGCACAATCCCTAACCCTTAAACTTAACCTAACCCTAACACTAAACCATGGCCTAAACCTAACCTTAACACTAGCCCTAATCTTAATATTAACCCTATCACTAACCCTAGCTCTAAGCCTACATATTACCCTAACCCTAACCCTAAATTTAATGATTACTCTACCCAAACCCTAGCTCTAACCCTACTCATTAACCTAACCCTAACTCTAACCCTGAGGATAACGCTAGCCCTTAACCTAAATCTACCCTAACCCTAACCATAGACATAACCATAAACCTAAACCTTGCCATAGAGCTAACTCTTGCTCAAACCCTAACCATTACCCTAAACCTAACCCTAAGCCTATCCCTAATCCTATCCTTAAGCCAAAACCTAACCCTAACCCTAAGCCTAACATGATATCAAACCCTATCCAATAACCTAAACCTAATGATAAACCTAGCCCTAACCTTAACACTAACCTTGACCCTAACCATATCTATAACCTAGACCTAACCCTTTCCCTAGCGCTAATCCTAGCTCAAACTCTAAACCATATCCTAAACCTGAACCTAACCCTAACCCTAGGCCTAACACTAACGCTAGCCCTACTACAAACCATAACACTAGCACTAACTCTATCCATTATCCTAAGCACAACCATAACCTTAATTCAAACCCTAGGCCTAACCCTAAAATTTTTGCTAACTCTAACCCTATCAATTACTCTACAAGTAACATGAACCCTAAACCTAAACCTATCATTACACTAACCGAACCCTAATGCTAATTCAAGCTCTAAATATAAACCATAACCTAAACCAAACCCAAAACGTAATTCTAACCCTAATAATATCCCTAGCTGTAAACCTGACCCTTACCTTAATCCAAAACTTTACAATAGACCTAGCCATTAATCTAACCCTCAATCTATCACTAATGTAAGTGTAGACCAGACACTAGCCCTAGCAGAAATTCTTAATATAACCCCCCAAAAAACCTAGGCCTCATCCTAGCCCTCAACCTAGCTCTATTACTAAATCAAACCATAACCCTAGCCCTAATGAATTCTAACTTTTGACCTAGCCCTAAAACTAGCTCTAACCCCATCCCTTCCCCTAAAACGTAACCCTATCCCTAAACCTAAACCTTAAACTAGGCCTAACACTATTAAAATGCTAGACCTAATCCTAGCCCTAATTTAGCACTAAACCTAACCTAAACCTAGCCCTAAGATTAAATCTAACTCTAGCCCTATTCCTATTTCTAGTTCTAACCCTATCCCTTACTATAATCCTATCAGTTGCCTTTACATTAGACCAAACCCTATCTCTAACCCTAATCCTATATCTAAACCTAACTCTAAATCTAACCCTAAACCTAAGATAAACCTCTCTCTAACACAAGACATAACACTAATGCTAATCCTAAAACTAGCCCTACCCTATCCCTAGCCCTACAAAACAACCCAGCCATAGCCCTAACCCTAAACTTTAATATAAAACCAAAACCTAAGCCTATACCTAACCCTAAACCTAACTCTAATTAGAGTTCTGTCTCTAACCCAAAAACAAACCCTGACCCTGACTCTGACCCTTACACTAACCCTAGCTCTAAACATCATTCGAAACCTAAACCTAAACCTAAACTTAACCTTAGACATAGCCCTAACCCTAACACTAAAACTAATTCAAATTCTAACCCTAGTTCTTACATTGGCTGTAGCCCTAAACCTAGACATAACCTAACCCAAAACCTATCTGTAATTGGAGCCCAAAGACTACATTTAACCCTAAACATAACCCTAAATCTAGCCCTAACACTTATCCTAAACCTAACACTAATCCTAACCCTTGACATAACCCAAAATGTAACCCTAACCCAAGCCTTAATCCTAACCAAAACCTAGCCATAACCAGAGCTGTAACCCTGGCTATTAAACTTATCCTAATCCTAACCCTAATGCTAACCCTAGGATAACTCTAAACCTATTCCTAATTCTAAACCTATACATTACTCTAAAGCTAACCATATCCATAAACCTAATCCTAACCCTAATAATATTAATTCTAAAACAATCTCTAACCAAAAATCTAGACCTGACATTACCCCTAGCCCTAATGAAGCCCTAACCCTAAAACAAACTCTAGCCCTAATCCTAGCACTAATCTTACCCTTAATCCTAAACCTAACCCTAACCATAGACCTAACACTAATTTTGACCCTTGCACTAGTTCTAAAACTAGCTATAACATCATACCTAACCATAACCATAACCATAAACCTAGCCATAACCCTAGGCTCTGCCTTAATACTAAACCTAGCTCTAATACTAGCCCTAATTAAGCCCTAATTCTAACCCTAAATCTAACCATAACACTAACACTAACTCTAACTCTCGCCCTACTCCTATCCATAGTTCTAACCCTATCCCTTATGATAACTCAAACCATAGCCATAACCCTAGCCCTAACCTTCACTGTAGCACTAAACATAGATCTAACTCTAAATCTAATCCTAACCCTAATCCTAAACCACACCCTAACACTAGCTCTAACCCTACCGGTAACTTGAAAACTAGCCCTAACCCTAGCACTATCCCTCAAGACAAACCGAGCCATGGAGCCTACCCTAAACCTTAACCTAAACCAAATCCTAACCCTATGCCTAGCCCTAACCCTAGCCCTAATTCGAGCACTAACTCTTACCCAGAACTAATACTAACCCTGATTCTGACCTTAACACTTACCCTAGCTCTACACATCACTCTATCACTAAACCTTATCCTAACACTAGACCTCAACCTAAATCTAACCCTAAGACTAGCCCTAATCATCATCCCAGTTCTTAAATTAGCCATAGCCCTAAAACTAACACAAAACCTAGCCCTGATCCAAGGCCTAACCCTAGCTTTAACTCTAACCCTAACCCTGGTCCTAACCTTAACCCTATCACTAGTCTTAATGCTAGATCTAACCCTATTTCTTACACTTAGTCAAACCCTAACCCTATTGCTACCCTATTCCTAACCCTAATTCTATGCCTACCCCAAACCCTAACTCTATTACTAGTCCTAAACCTAGCCCTCATTCTAGCTCTGAACTTAACCCAAACCCTAAACTTAATGCCGACCCTTATTCTGACCCTAACACTAAACTTAGGTTTAAACCTTACTCTAATCCTTATCCGAAACCTACCACTAACACTAGCCCTAGACCTAAACCTAATCCTAAATATAGCCATAACCATAGCCTTAGCCTTAAAAATAGCCCTTAACCTAAAGCAAAGACTAACTCTTCCCCTAGAAGTAACCCTCCCTAGTCCTCATTCTGGACGTAACCCTAAAACTAATACTAACCTGAACCCTGAAACTTACACTAACCAAAAACCTAACTCTAAACCTTATCCTAACCCAAAAACTAACACTAACACTAGACGAACTCTAAATCTAGCCATAAACATAATTCTAGCTCTTACATTACCCATATATCTAAGAGTAGCCCTAAACCTCACACAAAACCTAGCCTTAATTACAGCCCTAAACAATACTCTAAGCATAACCCTAACACTAAACCTAGCCCTAACACTAATCCTAACCCGCTTTCTAGCCCTAACCCTAGCTCAAACCCTAAACCTTACCGTAAACATAACCCTAGTCAAAACCGTAAACCTCACCCTAACTCTAGCCCTAATCCTAATTGTAACCATAGCCCGAACCCTGGCTCTAACTCTATCCATTGCCCTAATCATAACCCTAAAACTAATGTTTACACTAACCCTAAATGTAATGTTTACCCTACCCCTAAACGTAATGCTAACTGTTTGCTAGCCCAGATTGTAACTTTATCCTTCGCCCTAGGCCTAAACCAAGCTCAATCCCTAAAATTTACACTTAACCTAACCCTAACACTAACCCAAGGTCTAACAATAACCCTAACCCCAGCACTAATCCTAACCTTAACCCTAGCCCTAACCATAGTTTGAACCCTACCTAATACACTAACCTAAACTTAACCCTAAATATAATACTAGACCTAAAACTAAACCTACTCTAACTCTAAACATAAACCTAACCCTAGAATTAAGAAGAAATGGTTAAGAATGTGATAAAGAGACTACAGAATGGGAGAAAAACTCAGCCATCTACTCCTCTAATAGGGGATTAATACCTAGAATATACAAAGAACTAAAAAAATAATAATAATAATACCAAAAGAAACAAATAACCCTGTCAATAAATAGGCAAAAGAACTAAAGACAAACTTCTCAAAAGAAGAAACAATGGCCAACAAATATATGAAAAAAATGTTCAACATCTCTACCATTCAGGGAAATGTAAATCAAAACTATAGTAAGATTTCATCTTACTCCAATCAAAGAGGCAATGATCAAGAATATAAACAATAAAAAATGCCCAGGTATACTTGTACGTTGTTGGTGGAACTACAGACTAGTACAACTATACTGGAAAGTATTATGGAGATTCCTCAAAAACCTAGGGATGGAACCACCATATGACCCAGCTATCCCACTCTTCCCTTCCAAATGTCTTTCTACATTCAACTAGGAGGCTGACTTCTGTTCTATACAGCTAAGAACTACTTCAGACCAAAGGGTGGGAGGACCGATCCTGGTTGAAACTGGACCCTGCTTGTATTTAGCTGTATGCCATTGGACAGGTTCCTTCCTCTTACCAAATCCCTGTCCTTCCAAGGATAAAATAAATAAATAAAACAAAACCAATCAAGTTGGGTGGCTCTGAGGGTTAAAAAAGGACGTTTGCAAAGCATTTAGTAAAATGCTCAGCACAGAGTTGGCACTCAGTGAACGAAAGTGTAGTATTCCAGTGAGGTGAGCATACATTCCCTCCGTCGACGTATTTGATTATTTTAGAATTTTCCTGCCACAGAGATGCAAAATGAGGGCTGTGGCTGTAGCTCATTGGTAGAGGACCCACCTCACACATATGAGGCACTGGGTTTGATCCTCAGTACCACATAAAATTAAATAAAGATATTGTGTCCAACTACAACTA